>NC_036856.1:37745854-37754813 GCF_002910315.2 Salvelinus sp. IW2-2015 | reverse complement strand
CCTATTTACTTTGCTCTGTTCATCTATTCCTTCAATCCTGACTAGCCTCTCAGTTCCCCGAGCTGATGCTGCCACCACCATGGCTTCCTCGTAGGGATGGTGCAAGATTCCTCCAGATTGTGACGCTTGGCATTCAGGCCAAAGAGTTCAATCTTGTTTCATCAGACCAGACAATCTTGTTTCTCCAAGGCCTGAGAGTCCTTTTATGCCTTTTGCGGCAAACTCCACGGCAGGCTGTCAGTGCCTTTTTTACTTGAGGGCAGTGCTTCTGTCTGGCCACTCTACTATAAAGGTCTGATTGTGGAGTGCTGCAGAGATGGTCTCCTAGTGGAAGGTTCTCCCACTTCCACAGAGGAACTCTGGAGCTCTGTCAGGATGACCGTCGGGTTCTTGGTCACCTCCTTGACCAAGCCCTTCCTCCCCTGATTCTCTCGTTTAGGCCGGGCGGGCAGCTCTAGGAAGAGTCTTGTTGGTTCCAACTTCTTCCATTTAAGAATGATGGAATGGCCACTGTGTTCTTGGGAACCTTCAATGCTGCAAGAAATGTTTTGTACCCTTCCCCAGATCTATGCCTTGACACCAATCCTGTCTCTGAGCTCTATGAGACAATTCCTTCGACCTCATGGCTTGATTTTGCTCTGACATGCACTGTCAACTGTGAGACCTTACAATATATAGACAGGTGCGTGCCTTTCAACATCATGTCCAAGCAATTTAATTACCACAGGTGGACTCCAATCAAGTTGTAAAACATCTCAAGATGATCCCAATGAAAACAAAATGCACCTGAGCTCAATTTGAGTTTCATAGCAAAGGGTCTGAATACTTATGTAAATAAGTTATTTCTTGTTTTTTATTTTTAATCATTTGAATATTTCTAAGAACCTGTTGTTCTCTTGTCATTACACGGGTATTGTGTTTAGATTGAAGAGAAAAAAAATGTATTGAATCCATTAGATTAAGGCTGTAACGTGACAAAGAATGTGGGAAAAAGTCAAGGGGTCTGCGCTACTTTCCTAATACACTGTATAAACAAGTCATCTGAAAACCAGATACTGTATATACAAGTCCCCTGAATACACACATACTGTATATACAAGTCCCCTGAATACACACATACTGTATGAACAAGTCCCTCAATACACAAATATAAACAAGTCCTCTGAATACATACATACAGTGCCTTCAGAAAGTATTCATACCCCATAACATATTTCACATTTTGTTACAGCTTGAATTCAAAAAATCACCCATCTACACACAATACCCCATAATGACAACGCTGAAAACATGTTTGTAGATTTTTTGCAAATATATTGAAAAAAAATACAGAAATATCTAATTTACAGAAGTATTCACAGCCCCGAGTCAATAATGTTAGAATAACCCTTGGCAGTGATAAACACTGTGAGTCTTTCTGGGTAAGTCTCTAAGAGTTTGCACATTCTGGATTGTACATTATTTTCACATTATTGTTTTTAAAATTTCTTCCAGCTCTGTCAGTTGGTATTAATCATTTCTAGAAAGCCATTTTCTAGTCTTGCATTAGATTTAAGTCGATTTAAGACAAACTGTATCTAGGCTAACATTCAATGTCGTCTTCGTAAGCAACTCCAGTGTAATTTGGCCTTGTGCTTTAGTTATTTCCTGTTGAATGGAAAGCAGACTGAACCAGGTTCCTCTAGGATTTGCCCTGTGCTTGCCTATTCCATTTCTTTATCCTAAAAAAACCTCTAGTCCTTGCCAATGACAAACATACCCATAACCTGATGCAGCCCACCATCCTGCTTGAAAATATGAAGTGGTACTCAGTGATGTGTTGTGTTGATTTAATCAATTTTAAATTCAAGCTGTAACACATCAAAATGTGGAAAAGTCAAGGGGTGTGAATATTTTCTGAAGGCATCTGTATAAACAAGGCTCCTGAATATATACATATAAACAAGCTATAGGCTATGCATAGTGCATACAAAAAGGAATGGGATTTCAGAAGCATCAAAGAAACACAATTTTTGGCTCCGAGTCGTGATTCTGTAGAAGCTGGCATAGTGGTGAGAGATACGTAGTGGTGGTCCGTTCATCTGTTCCAAGATGGACAGTGGGCCAGTGTTGCTTAACCTGCCTGCCTCAGTAAAACCCAGCAAAAAAGCCATGTCACCATGGCAGTGTGTCTGTGGGAAGCAAACACATGCTCCTCCCATGTTTCTGTGGGTTCTATTTGGATCACAACAACATTCCGGAATACCTTTATGGAATAGCCTCACTTCCTCTTGTCACAGTTCTATAGACTCTAAATGTTTTGATGGTACATGATTAAAGCCAGGAGAACATGGAGATATAAGCTGTGCTTTGAAAGGGCAGGCGGCAAATGGACAAGGCGGGCTGAGGCCAGAGGGAGAGGGAGAACACAGACCTGTGTCAACACAACTGCCTAGGCCCTATTTGCTGAGGCATTCATTTCTCATCCTGTGGCTGTCTCTGTCTCTTTGTGAGACCTTAGCATGCCATTTCCATGGGAAGATGACGGGTACAGGAGGTGAGGGAGCAAGAGGAGTTTTTAACTTGAGGGCATGAAGCAAGCAGATGGGGGTAAACTGCTGGCACAGGAGAATCCCAACCAAGTTCAACAGTCTGATGTTGTGTGTTACTTACTGAATACCAGTTTCAATGAATAGCTCAATGTTCCACTAGTGTGCAAAGAACTGACATCGGCATGTATCAACATTACATGCTTTCCCTCATTGCCTTTCATATTCCAACTGACCTTTTAAAAACCAAGTGCCAGCGCTGATGCCGTTATACAAAATTGAATTTGTTCTAACATTTCAGTGTGCATAGAAACGGAATTGACTATGAAAAGTGTGATTGAAATGAATTATGTGAATGGAACCAGTTGACTGCATGAACTGTAATTATCCAGACTGTTTCACAATATTGTAGGTTTCGGTGCAGCAGAGGAAACAGTCAGCCAAGGGAGACATTTCTCACTTTAATAACGGGAGGCATTTATTTTGGAGAAGTGGTGACTGAACTGAATGATCTGCTTGTGAAGAGCAGTGTTGGTTCTCACATTCGTGTGTCCTTGAGGTGTGAGTCAGTGGAGCGCTGATTCAGCTCTATCCTTCACCTCCTGTACCACAGAGACTCTTTTCTCCTTACAAGCCCTGACAGTTGGCACCCTGTACCCCCGATTGACTTACCTGCTTACGCTCCCAGTTAACCCAATACATACACACACACACGTGCACGCACTAGCACACACACACAACGCCTACTCTCTGCCAAGTCCTATACCGCCTTCTCCAGCAAGCTAAATGTCAACACAATGAGCATTGAGAATGGGGGTTATCCAGGTGGGGGTAGGAAACAAGTCAAACCCAGGATTAAAGTGTTCTAGTCCCTCTCAGGTCCTCACTACTGACTGTTCTAGTTCCTCTCAGGTCCTCACTACATGTACTGTTCTAGTCCTTCTCAGGTCCTCATAGACTGTACTGTTCTAGTCCTCTCAGGTCCTCACTACTGTACTGTTCTAGTCCCTCTCAGGTCCTCACTATCTTACTGTTCTAGTCCTCTCAGGTCCTCACTACTTTACTGTTCTAGTCCTTCTCAGGTCCTCACTACTGTACTGTTCTAGTCCCTCTCAGGTCCTCACTACTGTACTGTTCTAGTCCCTCTCAGGTCTCACTACTGTACTGTTTAGTCCTCTCAGGTCTCACTACTGTACTGTTCTAGTCCTTCTCAGGTCCTCACTACTTACTGTTCTAGTCCTTCTCAGTCCTCACTACTGTACTGTTCTAGTCCTTCTCAGGTCCTCACTACTGTACTGTTCTAGTCCTCTCAGGTTCAAATGGCACCCCATTCCTTATGTAGTGCACTACTCAGGGCTCTGGTCCAAAGTAGTTCCACTATATAGGAATAGGGCTCTGTTCCAAAGTAGTGCACTATAGGGAATAGGGTGCTATTTGGGACAGCGTTCTTCCACTGAATAACTAACTTCTCTCCCTCCTTCCTCCATCAGAACTTGTTCTCTCCTCTCCATCCATCTGTAAAATGACTGTGAAAATGCCTTCTCTCCACCCATTAGTATGGACAGACCTCAATACTACTACAGATCCAGATAATAGCACTAGTGTCCGTCTATTGCCAAGGTAACAGCCTCTCCCTAGGCTTGAGTGGGTGGAGAGCAGCCCTGTCCTGGATCTCCCCAGACAGTCAGAGGTACATTAGTGTTAACAGCCAAGGCAATTTGCCAGCTCCTTATCCTGCCAGAGAAGTGTTCATGCAACCACTCTCTCTCTCCAGCTATACACTAGGCAGCCAGAAAATTACGACCCTACGCTTGCTTACAGCTGCACTGGAGTCGGACAGGCTTCCTGTTTAGATTAGGATACACGGAGCCGGTGCGCAATATGGCTCGGAAAACGTACCTCAGTCAGGGATGAGAAATGGCATTGTACTCAGAATTGTTCCATTATTCCAACAGTTACGCAGAAAATATTTTACGTTTATCCGGAAAATTGCCCTTTTCGTCCCCATGCTAGGTAGCAGAAGCCACAGCAGCATTTTGGAATGGCAGAGTCAGCCAATCAGCTCCTTTGTTGTTCAACCTAACGCGACTGCCATCCCACAATGGCTGCTGTGGCTACTACTACCTAGCACCAGGACGAAAACTAGCAATCGTCCAATCTCGCTGTGTAACAGTTGGGATAATGGGACAACGACATTCTTCATCTCTAAAATGATGTACGTTCTCCGAGCCATATCTCACGCTGGCTCCGCAGTGCTTTAATCTAAACAGGAAGCCTGTCCGACCCCAGTGCAGCTGGAAGCAGCAAATCTTTCTGGCTACACACTACGCTACTCTAGTCTATACTCTGCAAACCCCAGCCTAGCCGCAAGCTTGGCCTGTCTTTGACTGTCTGATGTGGATTTCTGCTGTATGTGTTAAGGCAAGGTCTTTTGATCCATTCCCATCTAGAAATGACTGTCCACTCTCACCTAATAAATGACCTGTGTTTGCTGGACGAGGGGAAAAGTGAAGCAGCGACATCCAACTGGGGTGTTGGTACCAGTGGAGTCATGTGTGAGAGGGTACCAGTGAGGATCATGTGTGAGAGGGTACCAGTGAGATCATGTGTGAGAGGGTACCAGTGAGATCATGTGTGAGAGGTACCAGTGAGACCATCATGTGTGAGAGGGTACCAGTGAGATCATGTGTGAGAGGGTACCAGTGAGATCATGTGTGAGAGGGTACCAGTGAGATCATGTGTACGGGGAAAAGAAGACAGATTGGCCTTACTCTGTGGAAATATGAGGAAATTAGCACATTGGGCTTGAAATACAAAGAATATGTGTTTCACCAGCCAGGCAGTGTAAATGGGACATCAAAGTGAGTTGCAGCATTTAGCTGCATAGCTGTTTTTCTCTTAAAATGCAGCCTATTAATTTCTTGGCCGGTTATGCGACAAAGAAAGACTTAAATTATTTTTACGTGTTTCTCAAATTGCATAAATGAAACTGTTCAAACGGCTCTGAGAAGAGAATATATATATCAGGGAGTCTTCAGAGGGCGTTTAAAATGCACAGACGAATGTAAGACATAAAAAACAAGGGCATAAAAAGCATGTCATTTTATATGGCCTCATAAATAGCCAGAAGAAAGGAGGATATTGAGAGAAAGCAGATTTCGCCTAGTTGGGGATTTTTTTATTTCTTTTAAAACATGAAACCTTGTCCCAAGCCACTGCGCAAACAGATCCGAGAACGTCCAGGTTTACGGTTCGAGTCTTTCCCTCTGAAAGCCAATGTTTATAATCTTCCAGGGCTGGAATTCATGGAAAATGGAGAGGCGACTGGAAAGCCACAATAGCAAGAGAAAGGCCCCAAAATGGCACACAAATAAAGAAAGTGTTTAATCTGCATCTGGCATGGTGCTGGGGTCCAGTTTACATGGTAACGTGTGTCTCTTCATACACAAACAGAAGAATAAGCGGCCATCTTTGATGCACATGGGAGGTAAGGGTTAGGAAGCCAACCCTCATGGGGATGCCTGTGTTTCAGAAGCATTTCCAGAGTGTAATTAAGTGGCAAAACATGTCCATTAAAACAGAGATGCCATTGATACTAACAGCTACACGTTACACAGACAGATTGGTGCTTACTACCTGCATTTCAATTGAATTTTGAAATAATACACAGTTACACAGCCGGAAAAAACAGGTTAACAACTAGTTTTATTTTGGAGGGGAAAATGAACGTCCATTTCGGAATAAATTTAAAAAATCAATAAAGCGCCTCTGTTTTTTTTAATCAAAAGTAAATTCACCTGCATGGATGTTGGATCCAGCCAAGCAATACTAAGGCCAATCAGGCAGCCAGTAAAAGGGCTTTATTGGAAGTGCTTGGTAATACTCCCACCTGCCTGCCTCCCTTGCTCTAAAGTGCATATCTCTCCCTCTCACCATCACTGCTCAGCCACTGAGGCTTAACGTGTCTCTTTCTATTCATCTGCATGTACTGTACACATCATAACGGCCCATTAAAGCTGCTATTTGTAACTTTTTGGGCGACCTGACCAAATTCACATAGAAATGTGAGTTATAGATCTGTCATTCTCATTGAAAGCAAGTTTAATAAGAGGTAGATATGTTCTATGTGTGCTATTTCTATGCGTCCAGTTCTTACGTTTCGTTTTTGCGTCTTCTACTTTCGGTTTTGTACAGAAGCTCAAACAGCTGAAAATATATTTTTTGGGTTATTGAAAGGATATTTCACAGCGGTTTAGATGATACAATGATTCTTCACACATTGCTTGTTTTGTCACATACACTGTACACTGAAATTTGGCAAACTATTCGAATTTTGAAGCGATTTCTGAATATTGCACCTTTAAGAACAGACAGCTACCAGGGTTCTCAACCTCAGCTCTCACTAATGGTAAGTTCCATTACTGTGCAACTAATCCATTACAATCTAGAACACAATATCACCTAGTAGTATACAGTACTAGATGCAACCAAACAGGAATAGAAAACTAGAACACCAGAACACAGTAGCTGTGTTTCAAATACGTAAATTGAGTATGTAGTATGCTTATTGGTCATAGTATGGATATAGTTAGTATGCCAAAAGTCCCTAGATGTCGTACTACATTCGCCAGAATACGAAGTATACAAGCAGTGGACACTATTTACGTGCTTTTAGAGCCCATAATGCAATTCTTCCAAAAATCTGCGTCGCTTCACATCATTTTCAGATTTGAAGAAAATGGTGGAAAATATGCAGCCAAAGTCCGACGAGAGCAGATACAAATTCACTGCTTTAACTAATTATGACAAATGTTAAGAAAATGTTGAGCTATGTAATAAGGTTATGAATTTTCAAATAAGTTACGTTACACGTTATGTTGGCTGACAATTTGTTAGCTACACTATCCTTACGAACTGCATAGCATATCATTACAGCAGTATGTACCTGCATGTTAGCTAGCTAACTGAGTAACGTTAGTTGGCTACTAATACATCGAACTTGCCAGTATTTTAACGATATGCTATCTAATTAACTACCCAACGTTTATTGACTAGATTATTCAAGTCATTCTTAGCTAAGCTAATTGGTATAGTCGTTGTGTGTTCTCAATGGACATTATTAATTTGGGTGCATTTGTTAATTCCCTCTGGCTATCTACTCCTATTTCACTCTCGTCTGAGTGTGCCAGAGTGCAAAATAACTGATGAATTGCAGAACGCTCAACACCCGTTGAATATGGCCGGTGTCAGTATACGTCTGCAAAAAAGCGTAATTACATTGTTGCCAGCAGCACAGTTACAGTCACCAATGCTCTGGATAACATGAAAACAGCCTAACCAGCTCTGCTAGGGTGAGTAAAATGGTCAGAGTGAGCTGTTCTCTCATTTGGGTCTGGAAGTAGCTAGCCAGCTAGCCAACGTTAGCCAGTTAGTTTGGGTGCTAGACTGCCGTAGTGAGGTCAGAACTCTAGGATCAACCCTACTCCTCGGCCAGAGCATCCAGTGTGCACTCTGAACGCTCCGAGTGTGAAACGCTCTGAATTTACAGGACAATCTGACAACGCTCTGAATTTACAAATGCCCAGAGCGCACTCTGGTACTCCAGATTGAATTGACGAACACACCCGAAGTCATAAGCTGTCTAGCTAGTCACCTTCCGGTAGACAGGCGTAGCGCTAGTACGCTCAACTGAAAGGATACCGTTTGTTTACAGTATACTAAAATGAACTAATAGTAAATGATATACTCATTAAGTGTGTAGTATACAATGTGTTAGTAWTGGTATTGGAACACAGCTAGAGTCTTCGTTCCCAGCTTGTCTCTGAGGAGGGTCTCTGCCTGGGCTCTAGGTCTAGGTGTCCTCTTGTTTTATTCATGGTTGTTTGACACATKATCTATTACAGCCATGTATATTTTTATCACCTGAGCACTATTCATCACTTTAACACACACGTCCCCTGGTCCTGGTAATGTACTTTCAACAGAGAGGTGAGGAATCTAAAGCTACATCATMAACTCTTAATACTACAGAGATTAGACACGTTAGCATATTGCCTACTACACTAAGGTTACTGTTATTTGGTAAGCCTGTGGATCAGCTCCAGTGTTATTTTACAGCTCCCAAGATGCTCGTGTGAATATGGTGTTGTGATATTGCCATGGTCATCATGCCAAGTACATACTCATATCATTTGCACAGTCTGGTCTGAGAGTCAAAACGTTGCAGACACTATTGGGCATTCATTCTCCTTTACTTTCCCTGAAATACATTTGATTTGTTTGCAGAGTAGTATAGTATGTCATAGTTTCAAATACCTTATCACATCATGATGACACGGACAACAGCCATGTTAAACACTGAGTGTACAAGACATTAGGAACACCTGCCCTTTCCATGACCTCTCCCCTCCTCTCCTCCATCCTCCTCTCCT
>NC_036856.1:37740938-37745175 GCF_002910315.2 Salvelinus sp. IW2-2015 | reverse complement strand
CTCTCCTCTCCTCTATCCTCACTCCTCCTCTCCATCTCCTCTCCTCTCCTCTCCTCTCCTCCTTCCTCTCCTCTCCTCTCCTGCTCCTCTCCTCTCCTCTCCTCCTCTCTCTCCTCCTCCTATCCTCCTCCATCTTCCTTCTTTCTCTCCTCTATCCTCTCTCCTCCCTTATTCTCTCCTCTTCTCTCCCCTCCTCTATCCTCCTCCTCCCTCTATCTTCCTCTTACTCGCACTCCCTCTATCCTCCTCTTCCCTCTCATCTACTATCCTTCCTCTTTCCGTCTTTTCCCTCCTCTCCCCTCCCTCCTTTATCCTACCTCCTCTCTCTCTACTCACTCTCTCCTTCTATCCTCCTCCTCTCAGTCCTCTCCTCATACCTCCTCTTCCTCTTTTCCCACTCCCTCCCTCTTTTCTTCTCTCCACTCCTCTCTTCTGCTGGATCGAATCCCCAAGCTGACAATGGTAAAAATCTTTCGTTCTGCCCCTGAGCCAAGAAAGTTAACCCACTGTTCCCAGGGCGCTGAAGACGTGGATGTCAATTAAGGCAGCCCCTCGCCACCTCTCTGATTCAGAGGGGTGGGTTAAATGCGGAAGACACATTTCAGTTGAATATATTCAGTTGGACAACTGACTAGGTATCCCCCTTTCCCTTTYTCCACTCCTCTCTCACATTTAGCATATAACACACATGACACATATACCAGTAGCCCACTGAATTCTCTACACAGCACCACCACTACAACAACAACARCACAAAGCACAAAGCAGCCTAACCTTGAGCCAAACTAAAATAACACCAAATGAGACAATTTAGACAGGCCTACTCATTTGGCCAGTGCTGCAGCATCGATCCTATTGACTGAAGCCATCAGACTGCTGCTAATGATCACTGCCTGTCTGTCTGTCAACCAGACCGGAGTATTTCCGGGAAAAGGCATGAGAGCAGCTAATGAGGAGCTATCTATATGCTAAGATATCATAATGTGGAGAGGCCTTGTTAAGTTAGCACTTGTTTGTAGACAAGGAGAAGTATCCTGCACAGTGTTCAGCGGAGAACAAATATGTCTGAGATATGACAGCCTGATGGGCTCTGTCTGCTTCCAGGGAGGAGATCAAACAACCCTGGGCTGGGCAATATATCGAATTAATCATGATGACACTAACAATAGCAAAGTTATACACTAAGTGTACAAAACATTAGGAACAGCTGCTCTTTCCATGACATGCCCTGACCAGGTGAATCCAGGTGAAAGCTATGATCCCTTATTGATGTCACCTGTTCAATCAGTGTAGATGAAGGTAGATGAAGGTAGATGAAGGGGAAGAGACAGGTTAAAGAAGGATTTTTA
The DNA here is from genome assembly GCF_002910315.2 of Salvelinus sp. IW2-2015. Taxonomy (NCBI): domain Eukaryota; kingdom Metazoa; phylum Chordata; class Actinopteri; order Salmoniformes; family Salmonidae; genus Salvelinus; species Salvelinus sp. IW2-2015. The sequence continues at coordinate 37,743,826 of NC_036856.1, read as the reverse complement.
AGCCTTGAGACAATTGAGACATGGATTGTGTACAGTTGAAGTCGGAAGTTTACATACACCTTAGCCAAATACATTTAAACTCAGTTTTTCACAATTCCTGACATTTAATCCTAGTAAGATTTCCCTGTCTTAGGTCAGTTAGGATCACCAATTTAGTTTAAGAATGTGAAATGTCCGAGAATAATAGTAGAGAGAATGATTTATTTATTTATTGAGTCATTGACGTGATCTTCCTGTCTGGTTTGCGGCCCCCCCTTGGGTTGTGCCGTGGCGGAGATCTTTGTGGGCTATACTCGGTCTGTTCTCAGGATGGTAAGTTGGTGGTTGAAGATATCCCTCTAATGGTGTGGGGGCTGTGCTTTGGCAAAGTAGGTGGGGTTATATCCTGCCTGTTTGCCCTGTCCGGGGTATCATCGATGGGGCCACAGTGTCTCCCGACCACTCCTGTCTCAGCCTCCAGTATTTATGTTGCAGTAGTTTATGTGTCGGGGGCTAGGGTCAGTCTGTTATATCTGGAGTATTTCTCCTGTCTTATCCGGTGTCCTGTGTGAATTTAAGTATGCTCTTTCTAACTCTCTCTCTTTCTCTCTCTTTCTCTCATTCTTTCTTTCTCTCTCTCGGAGGACCTGACCCTAGGACCATGCCTCAGGACTATCTGGCCTGATGACTCCTTGCTGTCCCCAGTCCACCTGGCCGTGCTGCTGCTCCAATTTCAACTGTTCTGCCTGCGGCTATGGAATCCTGACCTGTTCACCGGACGTGCTACCTGTCCCAGACAGCAGGAGCGGTAGAGATACTCTGAATGATCGGCTATGAAAAGCCAACTGACATTTACACCTGAGGTGCTGACCTGTTGCACCCTCGACATCCACTGTGATTATTATTATTTGACCCTCGACATCCACTGTGATTATTATTATTTGACCATGCTGGTCACCTATGAACATTTGAACATCTTGACCATGTTCTGTTATAATCTCCACCTGGCACAGCCAGAAGAGGACTGGCCACCCTTCATAGCCTGGTTCCTCTCTATGTTTCTTGCCTTTCTAGGAGTTTTCCTACACCGCATTGCTTGCTGTTTGGGGTTTTAGGCTGGTTCTGTACAGCACTTTGAGATATCAGCTGATGTAAGAAGGGCTGTAAAATACATTTGATTTGATTGATTTATTTCAGCTTTTATTATTTCATCACATTTCCAGTGGATCAGAAGTTTACATACACTCAATTAGTATTCGGTAGCATTGCATTTAAATTGTATAACTGGGTCAAATTTTTCCGGTAGCTCCCACAATAAGTTGGGTGAATTTTGGCCCATTCTCCTGACAGAGCTGGTGTAACTGAGTCAGGTTTGTAGACCTCCTTGCTCGCACACGCTTTTTCAGTTCTGCCCACACATTTTCTATAGGTTTGAGGTCAGGCTTTGTGATGCCACTCCAATACCTTGACTTTGTTGTCTTTTAAGACATTTTGCCACAACTTTGGAAGTATGCTTGGGGTCATTGTCCATTTGGAAGACCCATTTGTGACCAAGCTTTAACTTCCTGACAGATGTTGATTCAATATATCCACATAATTTTCCTTCCTCATGATGTCATCTATTTTGTGAAGTCACAGTCCTCGTACAGCAAAGCACCCCCACAACATGATACTGCCACCCCCTGCTTCACGGTTGGATTGGGTTCTTCGGCTTGCAAGCCTCCACCTTTTTACACCAAACATAACGATGGTCATTATGGCCAAACAGTTCTATTTTGTTTCATCAGACCGGAGACATTTCTCCAAAAAGTACAATCTTTGTCACCATGTGCAGTTGCAAAACCGTAGTCTGGCTTTTTATGGCGGATTTGGAGCAGTGGCTTCTTCCTTGCTGAGCAGCCGATCATGTTATGTCGATATAGGACTCGTTTTACTGTGGATATAAATACTTTGTACCTGTTTCCTCCAGCATCTTCACAAGGTCTTTGCTGTTGTTCTGGTTGATTGTTTTGCACTTTTCGCACCAAAGTACGTTTATCTCCTGGGCGACAGAACCCGTCTCCTTCCTGAGCGGTATGGCGGCTGCGTGGTCCCATGGTGTTATACTTGCGTACTATTGTTTGTACAGATGAACGTGGTACCTTCAGGCATTTGGAAATTGCTCCCAAGGATGAACCAGACATGTGGAGGTCTACAATTTGTTTTCTGAGGTCTTGGCTGAATTCTTTTGATTTTCCCATGATGTCAAGCAAAGAGGCACTGAGTTTTGAAGGTAGGCCTTGAAATACATCACAGGTACACCTCCAATCGACTCAAATTATGTCAATTAGCCCTTCAGAAGCTTCTAAAGCCATGACATCATTCTCTGGAATTTCCAAGCTGTTAAAGGCACAGTCAACTTAGTGTATGTAAACTTCTGACCCACTGGAATTGTGATACAGTGAATTATAGTGAAATAATCTGTCTGTAAACATCTGTTGGAAAAATTACTTGTGTCATGCACAAAGTAGATGTCCTAACCGACTTGACAAAACTATAGTTGTTAACAAGACATTTGTGGAGTGGTTGTAAAATGACTTCAATGACTCCAACCTAAGTGTATGTAAACGTCTGCCTTCAACTGTATGTGTGCCATTTCAGAGGGTGAATGGGCAAGACAAAAGATTTATGTTAGTAGGTGCCAGGGCATACCGATTTGAGTGTGTCAAGAACTGCAACGCTGCTGAGTTTTTCACTCTTAACAGTTTCCTGTGTGTAGGATATCAAGCCAACATGACACAACTATGGGAAGCATTGAAGTCAACATGGGACAGCATCCCTTGGAACGCTTTTGACACCTTGTAGAGTCCATTCCCCGACAGAGAGGGTGTTTGGAGAGCAAGTGCATTCTGAAATATTAATCTCTCTCT
>NC_036856.1:37699952-37740913 GCF_002910315.2 Salvelinus sp. IW2-2015 | reverse complement strand
ACTCCTGAGGAGATCCTGGAGGCAATTACCTCCAGAACACCAACCTACAACCAAGTCCCCAGGCCAGATGGATCCCCAGAAGTTCTACAAAGCTTTTGGCGCCCAGCTTAGCCCTTATTTTCAGCCAATGCTGGAGGATTTTTGTAAAAACGGAGTTCTCCCAGACTCAAATGCGCACAGCTCGCATTTACGTGATTGCTCAAAAAAGACAAGGACCCCCTATCCTGCTCCTCCTTCCGCCATAAGCTTGTTGGATGTCGACTACAAAATAATTACAAATGCTGGCCAAAAACTAAACACTCTTCTTCCCAAAATAATAAAACGGACCAAACTGGATTTATTAGAGACAGATACTCTTCTGATAACATTCGCCGTCTTTTTGATATTATTTGAATCAAGTTAAACGCACAGAAGACCCCTGTCCTGCATGGCTTCACTGGATGCTGAGAAAAGGCGTTCGACAGGATGGAGTGGAGCTTTTTGTTCTCAGTCTTTAGAAAAGTTTCAATATGGTCCCAAACTTATTAAATGGATCAAATCCACTATACTCTCATCCAAATGCCATGGTGACTACTAAACGGACTGAACTCCTGACAGATTCCCTTTGCGGACGGGGCACAAGACAAGGGTTTTGCTCGCTATCCCCCCTGCTCTACTTGTTGGGGGCGGAGCCTCTGGCAGAGTTGATAAGGGAGCCCAATCCAAAGTTATTACAGGTGTTTTCCTGCAGCGGCCTGCAGGACAAATTTCGCTTTATCGCGGATGATTGTCTTGCTTCTTACATTATCCAACCCTGAGAAATCCCTCCTCTCCATTTTAGACCCCACAATTGCTCAGTATTGGCACCGGGTTTCAGTTATAAGATTAATTTTAACAAATCCCACTGTCTGCCCTCTCAATATTACACTCACCAGTTCTATGAAAGAACTACTATTGTTTCTTGCCTTTCTAGGGAGTTTTTCCTACACCTGCATTGCTTGCTGTTTGGGGTTTTAGGCTGGGTTTCTGTACAGCACTTTGAGATATCAGCTGATGTAAGAAGGGCTGTAAAATACATTTGATTTGATTGGATTTATTTCAGCTTTTATTTATTTCATCACATTTCCAGTGGATCAGAAGTGTACATACACTCAATTAGTATTCGGTAGCATTGCATTTAAATTGTATAACTTGGGTCAAATGTTTCCGGTAGCTCCCACAATAAGTTGGGTGAATTTTGGCCCATTCCTCCTGACAGAGCTGGTGTAACTGAGTCAGGTTTGTAGACCTCCTTGCTCGCACACGCTTTTTCAGTTCTGCCCACACATTTTCTATAGGTTGAGGTCAGGGCTTTGTGATGGCCACTCCAATACCTTGACTTTGTTGTCTTTAAGACATTTTGCCACAACTTTGGAAGTATGCTTGGGGTCATTGTCCATTTGGAAGACCCTATTTGTGACCAAGCTTTAACTTCCTGACAGATGTTGATTCAATATATCCACATAATTTTCCTTCCTCATGATGTCATCTATTTTGTGAAGTGCACCAGTCCCTCGTACAGCCAAAGCACCCCCACAACATGATACTGCCACCCCGTGCTTCACGGTTGGATGGTTTCTTCGGCTTGCAAGCCTCCCCCTTTTTACACCAAACATAACGATGGTCATTATGGCCAAACAGTTCTATTTTTGTTTCATCAGACCGGAGGACATTTCTCCAAAAAGTACAATCTTTGTCACCATGTGCAGTTGCAAACCGTAGTCTGGCTTTTTTATGGCGGATTTGGAGCAGTGGCTTCTTCCTTGCTGAGCAGCCGATCATGTTATGTCGATATAGGACTCGTTTTACTGTGGATATAAATACTTTTTGTACCTGTTTCCTCCAGCATCTTCACAAGTCCTTTGCTGTTGTTCTGGTTGATTGATTTGCACTTTTTCGCACCAAAGTACGTTTATCTCTGGGCGACAGAACCCGTCTCCTTCCTGAGCGGTATGACGGCTGCGTGGTCCCATTGGTGTTTATACTTGCGTACTATTTTTGTACAGATGAACGTGGTACCTTCAGGCATTTGGAAATTGCTCCCAAGGATGAACCAGACATGTGGAGGTCACAATTTGTTTTCTGAGGTCTTGGCTGATTTCTTTTGATTTTCCATGATGTCAAGCAAAGAGGCACTGAGTTTGAAGGTAGGCCTTGAAATACATCACAGGTACACCTCCAATCGACTCAAATTATGTCAATTAGCCCTTCAGAAGCTTCTTAAAGCCATGACATCATTCTCTGGAATTTCCAAGCTGTGTTTAAAGGCACAGTCAACTTAGTGTATGTAAACTTCTGACCCACTGGAATTGTGATACAGTGAATTATAAGTGAAATAATCTGTCTGTAAACATCTGTTGGAAAATTACTTGTGTCATGCACAAAGTAGATGTCCTAACCGACTTGACAAAACTATAGTTTGTTAACAAGACATTTGTGGAGTGGTTGTAAAATGACTTTCAATGACTCCAACCTAAGTGTATGTAAACGTCTGCCTTCAACTGTATGTGTGCCATTTCAGAGGGTGAATGGGCAAGACAAAAGATTTATGTTAGTAGGTGCCAGGCATACCATTTGAGTGTGTCAAAACTGCAAGCTGCTGAGTTTTTCACTCTTAACAGTTTCCTGTGTTGTAGGATATCAAGCCAACATGACACAACTATGGGAGGCATTGAAGTCAACATGGGACAGCATCCCTTGGACGCTTTTGACACCTTGTAGAGTCCATTCCCCGACAGAAGAGGTGTTTGGAGAGCAAAGTGCATCTGAAATATTAGGAAGGTGTTCCTAATGTTTTGTACACTCAGCGTATATCCTTTTCATGTTGAGCCACACTATCTGATGGGACTCCTGGGAACCGACTAATGGCAGTCGTTTGCTAATCCTAGTTGGTTTGTAATGCTGATCTCAGGTTCATGCTCTGAACATAGAGATGAAATGTGTGAAACCCACTTTGCGTTCCTCGACAACAACAGCACTGCTGAAGCAGGGCCAGCGCAGGGCAGAGTAGGGCAGAACAGAACAGGGCAGAGCAGGCAGAGCAGGCAGGCAGGGCAAGCAGAGCAGGCAGGGCAGGGCAGAGCAGCGGGCAGAACAGAGCAGGGCAGAAGCGAGAGGCAGGGGCAGGGCAGAGCAGAGCAGGGCAGGCAGGCAGAGCAGGCAGGGCAGAACAGGGCAGAGCAGAGCAGGGACAGAGCAGGGCAGGCAGGGCACACACCCCTTCCAACAAGAGACAAATATGATCCAGAGAAGAGTCAAAAGGAGGACACAGAATATGTCCTCCGTCTTCTTCCGACAGACCCTACAGAGCTGTAAAAACTCTTCATGAAACACAATATCAGCCTGTTGCAGTACTGCACCCTTCATATACCCTACCACTGACTCCCTCATGAAAGAGCCAGAAGAGATTAGAAGAGGAGAAAGAGAGCCATGGGATAAAATGGAAAAATCATTGTCTCCCTGGGGGAAAGAGAGAGGATTAATGGGGCTACGGATAGAGTACAAATCTACAGGAAAAAACACCTCTTTGCCTCTTCATCTAGAAACGGAAACTAAAGGACATTACTTCTCCTGAGGAGAGGACCATGAAACAGTGCTGCAGTTAGGGTTGCACATTTTGGGGAATATGGACTCTCCATGGGAATTAACGGGAATATATGGGAATTAAAGGGAATTAAAGGGAATATATGGGAATTAACGGAAATAGATGCAAATTAATATTAATACCATTTAAATGTAGATGTTTTTTGCATTGGATATATTTACCATATTATATGGAGACAGAAACATAAACGTTTTACCTTATCAGAAGTAGACATAATTGCAAATGATTAAATCGTTCCAATAGAAAAAAAAARAAAAAAAAGTAGTTACAAATTGAACTTTAATTAAATGAGTTGACTCTTCACATGGGATGATTTCACTGAACAGCAAAAGAAAGGGAATATTGAATGATCCCCAATGATCCATAGCATCTCCCAAAAACGTGTTCAACATACATCTGTAAAATGATAGTCTAGAAACTAAAGCTTTGGTTGTCTTCCTCTCAGGCTTCCATGTCTTCTCCCTTGACCGCCTCAATGTCCACCTCTTGAACATCAGACTCTGAGGCCTCATCTTCACTGTCACTTTCCAACATTGTTGAGGATGGCTCGTTGTCAGGCTCAAAAAGCCTCMAATTTCCCCAGATGGCCACCAATTTTTGAACCTTTGTATTGGTCAGCCTGTTGCGTGCTTTGGTGTGTGTGTTCCCTAAATAGGACCATTTGGGCTCTGAGACGGCTGATGTTGGTGGGATTTGGAGGATGATGGAGGCAACAGGGGAAAGATCCTCAGATCCACAAAGTCCCTTTCACCAGGTGGCTGATGAGATATGTTGGCACGACTGCCATATTGCATCTCCATCCGCAAAAGCCCTTGCTTGAAAGTGTACTTCGCCAGACTGCCAAGAACTTTGCCCTCATCCAGGCCAAGGTGGCGAGACACGGTAGTGATGACACCATAGGCCTTGTTGATCTCTGCACAGACAGGATGCTCTTGCCAGCATACTTACACATGTACGCTGCGGCATGTATGGGCTTCAGACAGGAGTCTTCACGCTTTTTGATGTATTTCAGAACTGCAGTTTCCTCTGCTTGGAGCAACAGTGAAGTGGGCAGGCAGTACAGATTTCTTCTCTTACATTTCGAGCAGAGTCTGAACATCAGAGAGGATGGCATTGTCTCCTCAATCCGTGCAATGGCTACTGCTTATAGGTTTCAGGCTGCTTCCACTCTCTCCCAAAATATATCATCCAGGAGGATCCCCTTGATGGGGCTGTCCATATCGGCCCACTGTGATGTGGCCATTTCTTGGAGAGACTCCTTCTACTCCAGGAGACTGTCAAACATGATGACAAACATCACCCAATGGCGTGTTGCTAGGCAGCTTCAATGTGGTGCTCTTATTCTTCTCACTTATTATTTTTATTTATTTCATCTTTATTTAACCAGGTAGGCTAGTTGAGAACAAGTGTACAACTTTGCTTGTGAGGTAGATTGCTGCTTTAAAACTTGATGACCCTTCACATACCAAACCATTTCCTTGGCTCTCTTGTAAAGTTTATCCATTGCTTTCAGTGCAATGATGTCCTTGAGGAGCAGATTCAACGCATGAGCAGCATAGCCAATGGGTGTGATGTGAGGTTAGGACGCCTCCAYCTTATACCAAGCAGCCTTCATGTTCGCAGCATTGTCTGTCACCAGTGAAAATAACGTCTGTGGTCCAAGGTCATTGAAGACTGCTTCAGCTCATCTGCAATGTAGAGACCGGTGTGTCTGTTGTCCCTTGTGTCTGTGCTCTTGTAGAATACTGGTTGAGGGGTGGAGATAATATAGTTAATTATTCTTGCCCACGAACMTTCAACCACCTATAAGAGATTGACCTTCACTTGAACTCTGTTGAACTCTGAATCCAGCAAATGAGTAGATAAAGCATGTCTGGTTGGAGGAGTGTATGCTGGTCGAAGAACATTCAGAAATCTCTTCCAATACACATTGCCTGTGAGCATCAGAGGTGAACCAGTTGCTATCGATAAGGTGTTTGATTCATCATTTTCAACTCGAATAGAAGTAGAGGGACTTTTGTCAGAGGTTGCTTGTTGTGAGCGCTGAATGCATCTTTGTCCATTCTTCACGTGTGATTTGGCACAGTATTTGCAAATGTACACAGCTTTTCCTTCTACATTAGCTGCAGTGAAATGTCTCCACACATCAGATAGTGCCCGTGGCATTTTCCTGTAAAGATTAGAAAAAAAGGAGTAAAAAAAACTAAATACAATTCCATGTACAGATAAATAGTTAAGCAGTTAGATTAAACAACTCCTTTGTAAGATGAATGTTTTAAAATGAAACATGCATGGAAACAGGTGAAATAACACTCCTCAGTTAGCAAGGCTCAAGCAAGCTAAAACCCACATGGTAGCAAAAACTAACTAGCAGAAATGGTTAACAAGTTAGAAATGATTTAAACACACTTTGCTGTAGGCTACTATTTACTAGTTAACAAAAAATCATATATGTCATATGTCAAAATATATTCACCCCACCCAGTATTGTAATCAAAACTTACCAGAAGGCATGTAGTCCTTGGTTCAGACAGTGTAGTAGTGTGGGCTCAATAGCATCCCATTAGTGTGCAAGATCTTGAGAATCATCTGTACATGTGACGGAAGAGTGCACTGTACATGTGATGGAAGAATGCACTGTGCATGCAGAGGGTTGCGATTCCATTGAATTGGGGATCATTTAACCAAAATATGCAACAAGACCTAGAATTGCCTTATGTGTATCCCACAAAAAAGGTTCACTGTTATAAGCTAACTTTTTTAATGAATTTAAGCAAAATTAACCAAATTCCAAGGCTTAACTCCCAAGGAATAATTCCGGGAAAATTCTGGAAATTTACCAGAAAGTTTCCGACCCTTTGCAACCCTAGTGACACCCCGTAGCTGCAGTGCACATTATGAATCTGATTCTCTCCTCTCCTCGTACACTACATGACCAAAAGTATGTGGACACCTGGTCGTCAAACATCTCATTCCAAAATCGTGGGCATTAATATGGAGTTGGTCCCCCACTTTGCTGCTATAACAGCCTCCACTCTTCTGAGAAGGCTTTCCACTAGATGTTGCAACATTGCTGCGGGGATATATTGCTCAGACACAAGAGCATTAGTGAGGTCGGCCACTGATGTTGGGCGAACCCTGTCTGTAATCAGCCATAAGGCTGGGCGATATATTGAATTAATTATAATCTATGTTTTTGCGCGATATTCCAAATGCCTATATCACAAGAATCTCGTTTTTTTTGTATTTATGTCCGTCCACTTGTTCTCATGTAGTTTTTTTGGTCTCCTTCGCTCCTACTATGCCCCTTTCAATTTACACCAGAGATGTGTATATAATGACGAGATGCACGTCTCCGCCCTAACAATGGGAGTCGTTGTCCCAAAGGCGATAAGCTTAGGTACAAAGTAAGCCCATAAGGCTGATTTTGGACAGATTTTAGTGAGAGTAACACCTCTCACTTTGCCTCTTTCTCTGGTTTACACACACATACACCAAGCCCCTCCCCCACCAAGTTGGCTAAACTTATATAGAAATATAAAGATGAACTGGCAACTCACTAGCACGTGGGCTAGCGCTTGACAGATTGTTGATGAGACCTGTGTTCATTTGTGACCTTTGAGACCTGTGTTCATTTTTTATCAGTTAGTCATTATYAGTGGATGTGCATTGTGCATGGTTCTGGTTACATTTGTAATAAAAAGGTCAGACTTGAAACCCAGATCAGTGATTATTGCAAAAAAGTAGGTAAAACTATTTTGATGAAATAATACAAKTATGCTTATGGAAGGCTTATATTTAGCTTCACAAGCCCTGAATTCGTTAGATTACTGCTACCTGTTTTGAAATGTAGTGTATTTGACCTTTAGTTGTACAACAAAGCTTATTTAGAGATGTTTTTGTCTTTTTTTGCGATATATTTTGTGAATCGCCCATAAGTTTGAAAAAAAACACAAAGWAATTTTTAGGCCGTATTGCTCAGCCCTAATCAGCCATACAGCTCTCTGTCTTTCTCTGTAGTTACGGCTCAGATACATTTAACGTATACTGTGTAGGTCAGGGATAACATGCTAATTGTTCATCTACAGCCGAACATGGCAGATAGAGAGGGGGAGATAGACAGAAATGAAGAGGGAGAAGTGGAGAGAAAGAGAGACAGGTAGAGAGGGAGACAGGCAGAGGAAAGAGAGGGAACAGTAATAACACATGCCATAGAGGTTACTAGCTTCCGCCAATGACTTCAAAGGAAACATCCCTTTAAACACAGAAGGTTCTTGATAGAACAGCCATCTCTCTGTGTCTGCGTGTGCTTATTTCCAGCAGGCGGTGTGTGGTATATGATTACCCCATTAGGGCGATTCCACGCCAGCAGGAGCTGAAAATATTTTTGGTATCTCAGATTGCTCTGGCAATTCTCAGATAAAAACTTCATTGGGAGGAAGGATGTTTGACAATTTTTTTTGAGAAATTCATGATGAAAGTGGCCATTTTAGGCCCTTTTTAGACCTGTATATGCCTCCTGTAAGAGCCTATGATGTGTGAAGTGTACATGATGTTTATTTTTAGATGTATTGTTTGGAACATATACACAGCAAAAAAAGAAAATATTCAACAACTGAGACATAAACTGAACAAGTTCCACAGACATGTGACTAACAGAAATTGAATAATGTGTCCCTGATCAAAGGTAACAGTCAGTATCTGGTGTGGCCACCAGCTGCATTAAGCACTGCAGTGCATCTCCTCCAGATTTGCCAGTTCTTGCTGTGAGATGTTACCCCACTCTTCAACCAAGGCACCTGCAAGTTCCCGGACATTTCTGGGGGGAATGGTCCTAGCCCTCACCCTCCCATCCAACAGGTCCCAGACGTGCTCAATGGAATTGAGATCCGGGCTCTTCGCTGGCCATGGCAGAACACTGACATTCCTGTCTTGCAGGAAATCACGTACAGAATGAGCAGTATGGCTGGTGGCATTATCATGCTGGAGGGTCCTGTCAGGATGAGCCTGCAGGAAGGGTACTACATGAAGGAGGAGGATGTCTTCCCTGTAACGCACAGCGTTGAGATTGCCTGCAATGACAACAAGCTCAGTCCAATGATGCTGTGACACACCGCCCCAGACCATGACGGACCCTCCACCTCCAAATCGATCCCGCTCCAGAGTACAGGCCTCGGTGTAATGCTCATCCCTTCGACGATAAACGCAAATCCGACCATCACCCCTGGTGAGACAAAACCGCGACTCGTCAGTGAAGAGCACTTTTTGCCAGTCCTGTCTGGTCCAGCGACGGTGGGTTTGTGCCCATAWGCGACGTTGTTGCCGGTGATGTCTGGTGAGGACCTGCCTTACAACAGGCCTACAAGCCCTCAGTCCTACAAGCCAAGCCTCTCAGCTTATTGCGGACAGTCTGAGCACTGATGGAAGGATTGTGCGTTCCTGGTGTAACTCGGACAGTTGTTGCCATCCTGTACCTGTCCCGCAGGTATGATGTTCGGATGTACCGATCCTGTGCAGGTGTTACACGTGGTCTGCCACTGCGAGGACGATCAGCTGTCTGTCCTGTCTCCCTGTAGCGCTGTCTTAGGCGTCTCACAGTACGGACATTGCAATTTATTGCCCTGGCCACATCTACAGTCCTCATGCCTCCTGGGGAAGGGTACCAAAAACAGCATTGAAGGTTCCAAGAACACAGTGGCCTTCATTCTTAAATGGAAGAAGTTTGGAACCACCAAGACAATTGAGGGAGAAGACCCTTGGTCAGGGAGGTGACCAAGAACAGAGTTCCTCTCTGGAGATGGGAGAATCTTCCAGAAAGACAACCATCTCTGCACAAATCAGGCCTTTATGGTAGAGTGGCCACTTCTCAGTAAAAGGCACATGACAGCCTGCTTGGAGTTTGCCAAAAGGCACCTAAAAGACTCTCAGACCATGAGAAACAAGATTCTCTGGTCTGATGAAACCAAGATTGAACTCTTTGGTCTGAATGCGAAGCGTCACGTCTGGAGGAAACCTGGCACCAACCCTACAGTGAAGCATTGTGGTGGCAGCATCATGCTGTGGGGATGTTTTTCAGTGGCAGGGACTGGGAGACTAGTCAGGATCAAGGGGAAGATGAATCTAAGCACACAGTCAAGACAACGCAAAAGTGGTATCTGAATGTCATTGAGTGGCCCAGCCAGAGCTTGAACCCGATCAAACATCTCTGGAGAGACCTGAAATTAGCTGTGCGTCGACGCTCCCCATCCAACCTGACAGAGCTTGAGAGGATCTGCAGAGAAGAATGGGGGAAACTCCCCAAATACAGGTGTGCCAAGCTTGTAGCAAGGCTGTAATCGCTGCCAAAGGTGCTTCAACAAAAGGTGCTTCAACAAAAGGTTATTCAACAAAGTACTGAGTAAAGGGTCTGAATACTTATGTAAATGTGATATTCCAGTATTTTTTATTTTATTTTTACCTGTTTTTGCTTTGTCATTATGGGGTATTGTGTGTAGATTGATGAGGRAAAAATACAATTTAATCAATTTAAGAATAAGGCTGTAACGTAACAAAATGTGGAAAAAGTCAAGGGGTCTGAATACTTTTCAAATGCACTGTATATGGTTGAATCACCAGCATACATGAACACACAGGCTTTGTTCAATGMCAGTGGCAGGTCATTGGTAATAATAAAAACAAGCAGAAAGCCTAGAGAACTGCCCTGCGGTACACCACACCTTACATGTTTGACATTATAGAATCTTCCATTAAAGAAAACCCTCTGAGTTCTACTAGATAGATAGTTCTGAATCCACAATATGGCAGAGGTTGAAGAGCCATCAAACATACGTTTTTTCAAMAACAGGTTATGGTCAATAATATCAAAGRCTGCACTGAWATCTAACAGTACMGCTCCCACAATCTTCGTCTTCTTATTTTCTGTCAACCAATCATCAGTCATTTGTGTCAGTGCAGTACATGATGAGGCGCCCTTCTCTATAAGCATGCTGAAAGTCTGTTGTCAATTTGTTTACAGAGAAATAGCATTGAATTTGTTCAAAAACAAAATCCAATTGTTTGCTAAGAGCTTGCAGCAAGCTGATTGGTCTGTTGTTAGAACTAGTAAAGACCGATTTACCACTCTTGGGTAGCGGACAAACGCCTTCCTCTAGACTCAGATGAAAGATCTGACAGATAGGAGTGGCCATAGAGTCAGCTACCATCCTCAGTAGCTTTCCATCTAAGTTGTCAATGCCAGGAGGTTTGTCATTATTGATTGATTAGAATAATTTGTCTCCTGTCCCACACTAACTTTACAAAATAAAAATATACAATGCTTTCATTATTCGTTTTTTTTAAGCATGAATACGAAGGCTCACTGTTGGCATTTCCTGCTTAAGTTTGCCCACTTTGACAATTAAGTAAYCATTCAAATAAGTGTCAGAGGAAACAACATACACTTTGCCAATTAAGATTTCTTAATCTTAATTAAAATAATTGGCAACCTCAAATGGTTTTGTGATGAATAAGCCATCTGATTCGATGAAAGATGGAGTTGAATTTGTCTTTTCTGTCCATCATTTCATTTCAAGTACGCCAAAGTTTTTTTTCCATCATTCTTTGTATCATTGATCTTGGCTTCATAAATGTAGGATTGCACATTCAGAAAATCACCAGCAGAGGGAGTTTCCTTTAAATCCATTTTCCCATTCCCTGTGTTGGTGGTGATGATAAAATGGATCATAAGTTCAGAATTAGAGAGCCCACTCTGGAAATTTGATCCAAACAATGTCTTAAAATTAACAAAATCAAAAAGGGTTGTTTTGAGATGTTTATATTAATATTTTTTTATGTTGAATAAATAAATGAATGTGAACATTTGTATTTCAGAATCTGGACATACTCCATATGTTAGAGCACACTGTAAGGAGTGTAATGACTCCAACATGTTGTCTGCATCATRTACGCTTCACACATCATAGGGTCTTACAGGAGGCATGTACAGGTCTAMAAAGGGCCTAAAATGGCCTCTTTCATCATGATTTTCTCAAAAATGGTTTGTGATACAAATGTAAAAAGCATATCAAGCATCCTTCCTCCCAATKAAGTTTTTATGTGAGAATTTCCAGAACAATCTGACATACCAGAAATATTTTCAGCTCCAGCTGGTGTGAAATTGCCTATTCCCTTCACAAAGAACCCTGACTAGTCKGCATGGATCCTCCACCTCAGCTCCATACCTGCAGGTAATTATCACACTGCCAACAGGGATTTATTTGCCACTGTCATAATTGCAGCGTACTTGTTGTATTTATCGCACTGGCGCTGATGCTTGGTGAGATAGATAGGGGGATGTTCGCTAATCGCTATCTCAGTGCATCAGTTCAGTTTCACACAGACACACTTGTTGTATTTATGATATTCACCTGATTGTAATTGACTGTTACTGGAGGTGTGGGAATTGGCTGATGTACGTTCAAGAGTGTAACAGGAAGAAGAAGTGAAGGACTATGGGTATAACAATTCAGAGACCCTAATCTTGTTCATCTTTGAGCGACCCCATAATTCCATCMAAGAATGTGCCTCACCCTTGGCACTAGAATTTAAAGGTAAACTCAGTGAAATGACGTTGCCCTGAGCAGCACCGCAGATATTGAGATGGGCGAGATGCAAGACTTCGCTCTCACACAGTCACACAAAGTATCTGTGCATGTGCACGGGTTCGCTTCACTCTGTTACTCTGTGAATCTGTGCGTMACAGTAGACTGTTCGAGATTGTGCAGATTGAAAATGCGGCAACCTAAATTCGCAYGATGCCCTGTTCCAAGTTGWCAAATGAGGGTTTGTAAGGTCATGAAAAGTMATGGAAATTAGTTTCATAATTGTTGTTAATGTAATTCMTGAACACACACTTTTAAATATTATTAATCACTTAAAAATCGRCATATCCGTCATTAACGGAATGAACCCTCAGTGCATGTCTGTGTGTGCCAGTGCAAGTTTGCCGTTGCCTGAGGAGAGGGCGACATTTCAGCTGCAGGTATAAAATAATGAAAGTACAACAGACTAACAAGATGGCCAATWTAAAACMTAACTTGTAACAGTTATCTCRCTAGTTAACTACAGCKAACTAGGCATTAATGTCGTTGTCGCCTTTYCACTGTCACTGTAGGTAGATAGGCTAAATAAATCTGCACCGTTGGAAAGYTGGGATTCCCCTCTATTAAACAGCAGCAATGTAATTGCTACAACGTTAAAGGAAAACTCCACCCAAAAACTAACTTTAGTCCATTGTTGATATAATCCCAAAATGTTTTGCTTGTCAGCAATCAAGTTGTCAATACAGAAATCATCCTGTATGATACATTTTGCAATTGAAAACATGTATTAGGCCCTAATCTATGGATATAACGTGACTGGGCAGGCTGKGAGGGCATAGGCACACCCACTGGGGAGCCAGKCCCAGCCAATCAGAATGAGTTTTTCCCCACAAAAGGGCTTTATTACAGACAGAAATACTCCTCARTTTCAGCTGTYCGGGTGGCTGGTCTCAGACRATCCCGCAGGTGAAGAMGMCRGATGTGGAGGTCCTGGGCTGTCGTGGTCACACGTGGTCTGTGGTTGTCAGGCCGGTTGGACGTACTTCCAAATACTCTAAAATAATGTGGGACGTGGCTTACGGTAGAGCAATTAACATTCAATTCTGTGGCAACAGCTCTGGTGCTCTGCTAGAGCTGCTCCGGTCAACTATAAGTGCTGCTATTGTGAAGTGGAAACGTTGAGGAGCAACAACGATTCAGCTGCAAAGTGGTAGGCCACACAAG
Organism: Salvelinus sp. IW2-2015; assembly: GCF_002910315.2. Lineage (NCBI taxonomy): Eukaryota > Metazoa > Chordata > Actinopteri > Salmoniformes > Salmonidae > Salvelinus > Salvelinus sp. IW2-2015. Next base: position 37,727,488 of record NC_036856.1, on the reverse strand, counting down.
CTCACAGARCGGGACAGCTGAGTGCTGAAGCGCGCATCGCGTAAAAACCATCTGTCCTCGGTGGCAACACTCACTACCGAGTTCCAAACTGCCTCTGGAAGCAATGCAGGCACAATAAGCCTAAAATCACCATGCACAATGCCAAGCTTCAGCTGGAGTGGTGTAAAGCTCACCACCATTTGACTGATGGAGCAGTGGAAACGCGTTCTCTGGAGTGATGATTCACGCTTCACTATCTGTCAGTCCGATGGACGAATCTGGGTTTGGCAGATGCCAGGAGAACGCTACCTGACCCAATGCATAGTGCCAACTGTAAAGTTTGGTGGAGGAAGAATAGTGGTCTGGGGTTGTTTTTCATGGTTTGGGCTAGGCCCTTTAGTTCCAGTGAAGGGAAATCTTAACGCTACATTCTAAACGATTCTGTCCTTCCAACTTTGTGGCAACAGTTTTGGGAAGGCCCGTTCCTTTTTCAGCATAACAATGCCCCCATGCACAAAGCAAGGTCCATAATGAAATAGTTTTTCGAGATTGGTGTGAAAAACTTGACTGGCCTGCACAGAGCCTTGACCTCAACCCCATTGAATGCCTTTGGAATGAATTGGAAAGCCGACTGCGAGCCAGGCCTGACTGCGAGCCAGGCCTAATCGTCCAACATCAGCGCCCGACCTCACTAATGCTCTTACGGCTGAATGGAAGAAAGTCCCCGCAGCAATGTTCCAACTTCTAGCTTGCTGTGAAGTAGCCTACCGTATCCATTTGATCCCTGATTCATTGAATGAAGGAATACTTTTATAAAAACAAAAGCAGTTGGTTTGTTACCCAATATTTTATCTCAAGGGTGGCAACCATACACCAGGAGAGCTACTGGGTGTGCTAGCTTTTGTTCAAGCGCTGGTCTAACCAAGTTGTAGCCTAAACATCAGCCCTGGTCTAACCAAGTTGTAGCCTAAACATCAGCCCTGGTCTAACCAAGTTGTAGCCTAGAACATCAGTCCTGGTCTAACCAAGTTGTAGCCTAAACATCAGCCCTGGTCTAACCAAGTTGTAGCCTAAACATCAGCCCTGGTCTAACCAAGTTGTAGCCTAAACATCATCTGCTCAACATGACCTTGATATGCAGGCTTGGTGTTTCAGGGTTCGATCAAAAGCCAAGCCTGCACACCCAGGAAATCTCCAGATGGCAGGTTGACCACACAGCGGCAGGAGATGATAGGCCTACTTGGGATTAGACAAAGCAGCCTTCCAGTGTCAATAATAGTAACTTTTACGTTTTTCATGTAGGCTATAATAATAGTCATGGAAATTTGGTGAAGTCATTGAAAATGTGTATGAACCCTCAAATGTGAATAATCAGAGTGAACACAGTCTAATGGAACGACTTGGAAAAAGACAGCTCCTGCACTTCTTTCATCCCAAGTCAAGCACGGATCTACGCTCATATCGCACTCCATACTTACTTTACCAAAGGATGCACAATCGAGAGCATCCTGTCGGGCTGTATCACCGCTGGTACGGCAACTGCTCCGCCCACAACCGTAAGGCCTCTCCAGAGGGTAGTGAGGTCTGCAGAACGCATCACGGGGCAAACTACCTGCCCTCCAGGACACCTACACACGCCGATGTCACAGGAAGGCCATAAAGATCATCAAGGACAACAACCACCCAAGCCACGGCCTGTTCACCCCGCTATCATCCAGAAGCGAGGTCAGTACAGGTGCATCAAAGCAGGGACCGAGAGACTGAAAAACAGCTTCTATCTCAGGCCATCAGACTGTAGACAGCCACCACTAACATTTAGCGCCGCTGCAACATACTGACTCAACTCCAGTCACTTTAAAAATGGGAAATTGATGGAAATATGTAAAATGTACCACTAGCCACTTTAAACAATGCCACTTAATTATAATGTTTACATACCCTACATTACCCATCTCATAATGGTATATACTGTACTCTATACATCTACTGCATCTTCATCTTTATTAATTACATGTACCACTAGCCACTTTTAAACTATGCCACTTTATGTTTACATACCCTACAGTACTCATCTCATATGTATATACCGTACTCTATCATCTACTGCATCTTCCATACCGTTCTGTACCACCACTCATTCATATATCTTTATTGTACATATTCTTTATCCTTACACTTGTGTGTGTGTATTAAGGTAGTAGTTGTGAATTGTTAGGTATATGTTTACTTGTTGGTTATATACGATGCATTGTCGGAACTAGAAGCACAAGCATTTCGCTACACTCGCCATTAACATCTGCTCCATGTGTATGTGACTAATAAAATTGATTTGATTTGATTTGATATCGTTGAGTCTACCTTTAATCCATTCTTACTCACTTCTCTGCCTCCAAGCCGAGGTGATGAAGGAAGAGAGAGAATGGTGTGGCCCCATACTGTACCGTCCCATACGTAGTATGACCACCTAAGATCTGCCAGCTTTCTTATGCCGGCTTTTCAGCAGTGATAGATTGGGCACTACTATCCTCTGCAAACTAAGCCCTCCATGTTTCTGCTGCTGCTGCTGCTTGTTGTTTTACTGCTGCTGCTTGGAAGTGAGGGTAATGTGATTGGAGGAGTGTAGCGTGTCAGCCCCATGATTCCAATGCACCAGCAGCCAATCAATTATTCAAGTCAATACAGTCTTGTGCCTGGGAAGAACGGCTGGAGGGACTGAGGACTGATGGCCTAGTTTAGCTTAGTCTGACTGGCTGGCTAGAGTCTCATAACATAACAACGACTATCCAGTAGGCCGTTTACAAAGCAACGAGAGAGCGAGAGATACAGAGAGACTGAGATAAACGGAGACTCGAGAGAGAGAGAGAGAGAGAGAGAGAGAGTAGAGAGAGAGAGAGAAGAGAAGCGAGAGAGACGAGAGAGGAGAGAGAGAGGAGAGAGAGAGAGAGAGAGAGAGAGAGAGAGAGAGAGAAAGAGAGAGAGAAGAGGAAGTGAAATATATATAAATAACAGAAAACAGCCTAACCTATTCCCATAAAAGAGACTAGCATGGCAGACAATTAGGCAGAGCAGTCCTGGAATAATCCGCCTGGCCCATTTAGCAGATAAACAACCGCAACACTACACTACGCAACATTTTTTCAGGAAAACAGCTAACTTCCTGCAATTCTACACATTTTCCCATTGCAGAGAGAAAATGTTGTGTTTTAAAGTTATTTCCTGAATTCTAACACATTTTGCTATGGGCAAAAGAAAAAAGTGCGTTTTATAGCTGATTTCATGCTATTCTACACATTTTTCCATGAGGCTGAGAGAAAATGTTGCATTTTAAAGCTAATTTCCTGTACTTCTAAACATTTTTGCCATGGCTTATGACATGTTCTGAGGGTCGACCCTCAGAGGCCGCCAACCAGATATGTATAGAATAGTCGGAAATTTGCTTAAAACTCCTGCCTTGCGGAGGTGTCCGGTACGTCACTGTACAACAGCCCTAACCCCAGGCCAGACACACAGAGCTAAAACAGAGCTCACCCAGCCCTGTAAAAACACTAATCAAAGCCTGCCAAATAGAGGATAGCTTTTTAAGTGTTACTTTTGCTTGCTCACAAGCAAGTCTGGATACAGGCTTATACCAGAGCTTGTCCTCTTTGTGAGGATGCTGTGTTTGTTCATCTGGAGCTGAATAAAACATCAAAACAAATCCAGCTGCCTGCGAGTCATAACACTCTCAGACAACACACACACACACACACACACACACACACACACACACACACACACACACACACACACGTAGACCTAGCTCTTTTCAAAAACACATACACATCATCTTCGTAAACACAAATGCTAGTGCATCTTCATTTTAGCAGAACTAACACCAAGGTTTGGTTAGGAACTAATTCAGTGACAGGAACACTCAGTGCGAGACAACAGCGCTAACGGAGGTTAGCATCTTTGAGGCTGGCTGTGCATCTGGAGAACATGGGAGCCTACTGGAGCACACACGGGTGTGGCTGTGTCACAACATGTTCACTTCTCAGGACTGGTCTGGTGGAAGTACAGAAATACACTCTTTTATCTTTTTCTGCAGTAAAGCTTTAACACATGCGTCAGACAGGCGACCCAATTCACACTCTGGTCCATGATGACTCACAACATAACAGAATGCCATTCAGTCAGTGATACTGTTTGCCTCTAGTCCAGAATTACAACAAAACCCAGTGGTATAMACTGAACAAAAATATAAACGCAACATGTAAAGTGTTGTTCCCAAGTTTCATGAGCTGAAATAAAAGATCCCAGAAATGTTCCATATGCCGAAACGTTTATTTCCCTCAAATTGTTCACATCCCTGTTAGTGATCATTTCTCATTTACCAAGATAATCTATCCTCCTGACAGTGGCATATCAAGAAGCTGATTAAACAGCATGATTATTACACAGGTGCACCTTGTGCTAGGGACAATTAAAGGCCACTCTAAAATGTGCAGTTTTGTCACACAACACAATGCCACAGATGTATCAAGTTTGGAGGGAGCATGCAATTGGCATGCTGACCGCAGGAATGTCCACCAGAGCTGTTGCAGAGAACGTTCATTTCTCTACCATAAGCCGTCTCCAACGTCATTTTAGAGAATTTGGCAATATGTCCAACTGACCTCACAACCGCAGACCATGTGTATGGGGTCGTGTGGGCAAGCGGTTTACTGATGTCAACGTTGTGAAAAGAGTGTGGTTATGGTATGGGCAGGCATAAGCTATGGAAAAGGAACACAATTGCATTTTATCAACGGCAATTTGAATGCACAGAAATACTGTGACTAGATCCTGAGGCCCGTTTTTTTTAAGGTACAGTATCTGTGACCAACAGATGCAAATCTGTATTCCCAGTCATGTGAAATCCATAGATTAGGGCCTAATGAATTTATTTCAATTGACTGATTTCCTCAAATGAACTGTAACTCAGTAAAATCATAGAAATTACTGCATGTTGCGTTAATATTTTTGTTCAGTATAGAATGCCAGACCAAACCGTAAAGCCAAGCACCATTACATTGCAGTTAACAGGTCATAACAGATAGCTCAACATTTAGCAGATGGCCAGTCTCCATGTTTCTGAATGGAGTACTCTTGGCATGCCCCCATCCTCAGTTCCAACACTTACCTCCTGCTGCAGCGGCCCCTGTAGGCTGGGGTCCGGGCCCCACGCTGCTCTGTGTTCCCCCAGGGGTTGGGGGAACGGCTCTGGGCCAGGGCTTGGTGGCGGGCAGCCCCTGCCTCAACACCCCAGTGTACTCCACAAACGTCCCGGGGAAGTTGCCCTTCTCTTTGGTCCGCTCGTTGGTGCCGTGCAGCCATCCCTTGGGGCTGCGGTGTTCATCCCCTTCCTGGTAGTCCTTCAGAGAGGCCTTCAGGACCGTCAGGATGTCCCCTGGCTGGAGGCTGATGTCATCACCATGCTCCCGTTTGTACTCGAAGAGTGCGCGGTACTGGAAGCTGCTGTCAGAGGCTGTCATGGCGACAGTCACAGGCTCATCGATAGTCCCTCAGGCTCCAACTGAGGTCTGCTGCGTCACTAATTCAAGTCCTCTGTTTTTACTTTGCAAACTTAAATCCAATGTTTTAGCGAGGACTAGTACTTTAATGTTCACCCAAAAGTCTAGTAGCCCTTGAGTTGAAGAGAATAGTAAAGATTCAGCATTGGGGTGATCCCATCCGAGTCATGGTGAGAAACTGCACCATTCACTGAGGAGGAGAAAACAGACAGTGGGTGTGTCCGTCGTCCTCGGTTAGGTACACTTCTGATGCTCCACCCCTCTGTCTGTCTATCAGTCAGTTTGTCTGTCTATCAGTCAGTCTCAACTCTCCCGTCTGGTGTGTCCAGGGCCTGAGGAGGTCTGAGGTGGGCATGAATGAGAGACAGAGACAGACTGGGGTGGCAGAGGAGGGTAGCACTGAGTAGCACCGTTTCAAGACAGGGTGACCTAGAGCCCTTGATGGGGTTGATGGGGTGTGTCCCTAGATTCCGAGATTCTGAGGTTCTGCAGAGTTGGCACTGTTCCACAGATAGATGTGGGATCCTCCTACCCAGTGTCCCCTCTGTTCTGTCAGTCAGGTGTTGCAGCACAGTGAACTCACGACAGGCCACCCTAGCTCCCTCCCATACCTGGATAATATTAATCCACTGCAGAGCAGACAGGAGGGGCATCCAGTCCAGCACTCTCTCTCACTACTCCAGCAGACTGCCTTCACACACAAGTCCCAGTCCCACTGCTGCCAGCCAGCCCTACCTGGAAACTTCATCAAAGTTACATGGTTATAGCCTCATTATTAGGACATTAAATATGTTGATATAATGATATAACATGCCGTATTATTAACATGATGTTATTATTTGCATCACTATTGACAGGAAGCAATATAAGGATCATTTATAGTAACGCGATACAGAATTTACAGACATGAGAAAAATCTAACATTATTTCAATAGACAGATTCCAATGTGTGTGGCTAATATTAGATACATTAGGCCTACATATTATATGATAGCCACACTATAAAATGAAGGCATGGAATCAAACGTATCACATACAAAATGTGACTGGGCGAATAAGAACTTTAGAGCAGCAAGCAAAAACTCGAGTGGTAGCCTATTTTGTGAAATTGCGGCGTAAACTTACCKTTCAATGCCGTAGAGCTCTTGCCTTCTATCCGTGCACCGTTATCCAATTTATGCGACTTTCTTGTTAAAATACACACGATATAAAAGACAGAAGAATATAAAAGCAGACGTCCATWTAGCCCGGTATAGAGATGCGTGGCTGGTCCACACCTCGAGCCAGACCTGCTCCCAATACTCGAGTACAGCGCGTGGTGATGTCAGAGACCACACCCCCGGCGTCTGCGAATTATTCTAGTAGAGAAGGCGCACTACTGCAGTAGGCAATACTTGAACTGAGGTTAATACTGCTTACCGTAGAAACCCAAATTATTATGTTTTACCACATTTGGCAATAGGCCTGTCGTAGTTTACTCACATGTGCGGAATGAACACAGGGTCCAAATCGCGACGTGCGGTCATGTAGGCTAGGATAGTTTGAGCTGCGTCAGAATGATGATACATTTGCCTATGTAGCCTTCTCATCTGAATTGAATTTTGCGCTCCTCTGGTAGAAACGATCAATCTCACATGGATTGCTTTTAGAGGGGAAAGAACGGCTGATATTTCGGACGGTATGGCAGCAGTGCTGCTCTCCTAATTTAATCACAACTGGACCGTTACAAACCGTTCCACTGCCAGGGGMAATCTGCTACGTCATGTGTGCACATTTTCAGTCTCACTGTAATATAGGCCACTGTCACAGGCAGAAATCTGTTGATGGTAGGGCCAGCAAAAATGTAGTTGGGACACAATTTGGGCACTCAAATCATCATTAAATCATCATTAAATCGTAGCCTACCCTATACCCTACTGTAATTGATTGCACACAACAAACCATCTAATATGTGATTTGTCATTACAGACCAAATTGTCTTGTAGGCCTACGTAAACCCATGACTCTTGCATTTAACATGYGACTCAAATAGATTTACACATAATAAACCATAGGCCTGTAATTAATAGACTATGAGACTAGAACATAATGCCCACATAGAACAGTAATAATCACAATAGGGTTGGTAACCTCTCACTGGCTCAGTGACCAAGAGATGGTAGGCTAGGCTGCCACAAATGTAACCGTTTAAATTTCAAGTTGTAATGTAATCTGCGTAGGTACACTGAAATGCCTTTCTTGCACATCATATTAACTCAAAACGAATAAACGTTTTGAATAACTGCCATTTTTAAAGTTATGTCSCTCCCGTCCTTGACTTTTCCTAAATAACACTATCATTGTTAGAATCTTAATATCACAAATAGCATTTGTGTTATACGCAGTTTTAAGAGGACATGTCACCCCCCCCCTTACCTGTCAGACCTGTGCAGTTGATGGCCCATCGAAACTACACCTAAACTATATYGAAAGTAATTTCACACATATAGTAATAGAGTTAGCCTACAGACAATATTACATTGACAATAGTCTAATTAGTGAGAATATTATAAATTGTTAAATGGTATATGAAGAATCTGATGAACAGCGCAGCTTGAACAGCGCACCGAGTCACAAGCAGGTAAGACGTGTTGATGTCGATATAGTATCAGAAAGAGCATATTATACATTTTCCTAACCACATATCCTTTCCTACAACTCTACAACTCATACAAATGACCCCTTGAGCTCCAAAATCTAACTTTTTTGGGGCAGAGTTACTGCTAGGACATGCGCTCCCCATGTGCGATGCATCACTCAAAATATGCCATTCTGTTCTTTTTAAATGCATTTACTTAAATTAATTCCTCGAGGCCTGCCCTTAACAAATTAATAATGCATGATCTTTGTGCTGGTGTTTATTTAATGGATTTTAACACTTGACAGTTGAACTTGAGGTGATGAAGTCTGTTTCAGGCCTATCAGAGTTACTCCTATAATCTAGCAATATAATGCTTATCTTTATACAAAATATGATCCTCCTTTTGTATGTCTATATCCGGATAGCAGCCATCTGACATGAAGAAATGCATGTCGGTGTTGTGGCATGCCACCGGCATATCTCTCTCTCTCTGGGGTTAGGCCTAAGCTTCCCTTCCTTTATATAGGCTATATACATGGAACAAAATATGAACGCAACATGTAAAGTGTTGGTCCCAAATTTTCCATACGCGCAAAAAGCTTATTTCTCTCAAATGCTGTGCACAAATTTGCTTACATTCCTGTTAGTGAACATTTCTCCTTTGCCAAGATAATCAATCCACATGACAGGTGTGGCATATCAAGACGCTGATTAAACAGCATGATCATTACACAGGTGCACCTGGGGACAACAAAAGGCCACTCTAAAATGTGCAGTTTTGTCACATAACACAATGCCACAGATTTTGAGGGAGTGTGCAATTGGCATGTTGACTGAAGGAATGTCCACCAGAGCTGCTGCCAGAGAACTGAATGTTACTCTTTACCATAAGTTGCCTCCAATGCCATTTTAGAGGATTTGGCAGTAGGTCCAACTGGCCTCACAACCGCAGACCACGTGTAACCACGCCAGCCCAGGATCTCTACATCCGGCTTCTTCACCTGCGGGAACATCTGAGACCAGCCACCCGGAAAGCTGATGAAACTAAGGAGTATTTTCTGTCTGTAATAAAGCTCTTTTGTGGGGAAAAACTAATTCTGATTGTCTGGGCCTGACTCCCCAGTGGTTGGGCCTGGCTCCCAAGTGGGTGGGCCTCCCAGGCCCACACATGGCTGCGCCCTGGCCCAGTCATGTGAAATCCATAGATTAGGGTCTAATCAGTAAATTGAAATACATTCATTAGGCCCTAATCTATGGATTTCACATGACTGGGCCAGAGGGCAGCTATGTGTGGGCCTGGGAGGGCATAGGCCCACCCACTTGGGAGCCAGGCCCACACATGACTGCGCCCTGGCCCAGTCATGTGAAATCCATAGATTAGGGCCTAATTAATGTATTTCAATTTACTGACACCTAAGCCTATAGGTCCTTGCATGCAACACCCTGATACAATTTGTGATCAAATCTCTGACAGCTGAACCGTGAGGTGGACAATTATTGTTTTAGGAAAGTAGCCAACACCTAAGCCTATAGGTCCTTGCATGCAACACCCTGATACAATTTGTGATCAAATCTCTGACAGCTGAACCGTGAGGTGGACAATTATTGTTTTAGGAAAGTAGCCAACCCCCCCCCAAAAAAGTTTTGCATATGCTACACATCGAAACTCAAGGAACAGTGTTTTTGTAATTTGTTATAGGCTGTTTTTAAGGACACGTAAATGTGGCTCATTTGGCCAACATCCCTCGTTTATTGGGCGCTGGCTGCGCCAGGTTGGATCTGAATGCATATGGCTGTCCATTGAATTTTTAAAAAATCCGGTAAATTCAAATCTTCCCTGTTATGTTGTTCGGGGCCAAATTTTCCTAAAGGAAACTCTGAAATGGCATATTGTTTTTAACACCAGTCTCAACGTCATCAGTGAAGAGGCGACTCCTGGATGCCGGCCTTCTAGGCAGAGTTGCAAAGAAAAAGACATATCTCAGACTGGCCCCCCAAAAAATAAGATTAAGATGGGCAAAAGAACACACTGGACAGAGGAACTCTGCCTAGAAGGCCAGCATCCCGGAGTCGCCTCTTCACTGTTGACGTTGAGACTGGTGTTTTGCGGGTACTATTGAATGAAGCTACCAGTTGAGGACTTGTGAGGCGTCTGTTTCTCAAACTAGACACTCTAATGTACCTGTCCTCTTGCTCAGTTGTGCAACGGGGCTTCCCACTCCTCTTTCTATTCTGGTTAGAGACAGTTTGCCCTGTTCTGTGAAGGGAGTAGTACAAAGCGTTGTACGAGATCTTCAGTTTCCCAGCAATTCCTCGCACGGAATAGCCTTCATTTCTGAGAACAAGAATAGACTGATGAGTTTCAGAAGAAAGTTATTTGTTTCTGTCCATTTTGAGCCTGTAATCGAATCCACAAATGCTGATGCCCCAGATACTCAACTAGTCTAAAGAAGGCCAGTTTTATTGCTTCATTAATCAGCACAACAGTTTTTAGCTGTGCTAATATAATTGCAAAAGGATTTTCTAATGATCAATTAGCCTTTTAAAATGATCAACTTGGATTAGCTGACGCAACGTGCCATTGGTACACAGGAGTGATGGTTGCTGATAATGGGCCTCTGTACGCCTATCTAGATATTCCATAAAAAATCGGCCATTTCCAGCTACAATAGTCATTTACAACATTTACAATGTCCACACTGTATTTCTGATCAATTTTATGTTATTTTAATGGACAAAGAATTTGCTTTTCTTTCAATAACAAGGACATTTCTAAGTGACCCCAAACTTTTGAAYGGTAGTATAGATGGAATAGGTCGTTATGCCACTAAAGAAAATATTTTTGTTCTATGTTCTTTAATTGAAATTCGTGTTTGCTTTCACAATGCTCTCTATGCACTCATCCATCTACCGTTCTAGTGCTATTCTGAGAAAGTTATTTAAATATGGAAAAAATGCCTGAAATCTTTCATGATTAAAACCTACAGTCAAACATGGTAATTGAAGATGGTGCAGGGATGAATGTTTACATGAAATATACTTCTTAGGCCTACAAGAGGCTGACTTCAAGTTCTTTACTTTAAATACTTTACATGACCAAACACTAAATCATAAACAACTACAGCCATTCCCAAAGTAGGCCTATACACAGACAATACTGACCAGGTGAGTCCAGGTGAACTGCATGATCCCTTATTGATGTCACTTGTTAAATCCACTTAATCAGTGTATATGAAGGGGAGGAGACAGGTTAAAGAAGGAATTTAAGCCTTGAGACAATTGAGATGTGGATTGTGTCATTCAGAGGATGAATGGGCAAGACAAAATAGTTAAGTAAACGGGGTATGGTAGTAGGTGCCAGGCGCACCGGACTGTGTCAAGAACTGCAGCGTTGCTGTTTTTTCACTCTTAACAGTTTCCCATGGTACATCACCCAAAACACATCCAGACAATTTGACACAACTGTGGGAAGCATTGGAGTCAACATGGGCCAGCATCCCTGTGGAATGCTTTCGACACCTTGTAGAGGCCATGCCCTGACGAATTGAGGTTGTTTTGAGGGCAAAAAACTCAATATTAGGAAGGTGTTCGTAATGTTTGGTTTACTCAGTGAATATACACAACAGCTGAATATTAAATACCTCCAGCACAGTAAAATGTTGTTGTTGTTGTTGTTTGCCTGCAGCCCAGACCTATTTTCCGTCTCACAATCAATTTACCGTGCTACTGCTTGAGGCACTCAATTATGATCGCCAACTGCACCCAGCGAGACTCAATGCTAGCTGCTAGCCTGTTACATTAGCCTACCTCACTGATAGATTGCCATGTGTGTGAGAAAGATATTTTACCCTTCTGTCCCACCCATTCGTCTCACTCATGAAGAAGGCCCATATCATCAGTATCTGCCATTGGCGGGCCTCACACAGTTAGTGTCATAATATACTGTATATCCTTGGGCTGCATGAAAATGCCGATGCCGGAGAAGCAGTGGGGACCTAGTCAGACTGCATTTGGAAAGTATTCAGACCCCTTCACTTTTCCACATTTTGTTACGTTACAGCCTTGTTCTAAAATTGATTACAATTTTTTTTTTTACAACTCTCAGCAATCTATACACAATACCCCATAATGACAAAGCAGAAACAGGTTTTTAGACATTTTTGCAAATGTATTAGAAATAAAAAACAGAAATACCCTATTTCCATAAGTATTCAAACCCTTTGCTTATGAGACTCAAGTCCATCCTGTTTCCACTGATCATCCTTGAGATGTTTCTACAACTTGATTGGAGTCCACATGTGGTAAATTCAATAGATTGGACATGATTTGCACAAACCTATCTATATAAGGTCCCACAGTTGACAGTGCATGCCAGAGAAAAAACCAAGCCATGAGGTCGAAGGAATTGTCCGTAGAGCTCCGAGACAGGATTGTGTCGTGGAACAGATCTGGGGAAGGGTACCAAAAATTGTGTGCTGCATTAAAGGTCCCCAAGAACACAGTGACCTCCATCATTCTTAAATGGAAAAAGTTTGTAACCACCAAGACTCTTCCTAGAGCTGGCCGCCCATCCAAACTGAGCAATCTGGGAGAAGGGCTTTGGTCAGGGAAGTCACCAAGAACCTGATGGACACTCTGACAGAGCTCCAGAGTTCCTCTGTGGAGGTGGGAGGACCTTCCAGAAGGACAACCATCTCTGCAGCACTCCACCAATCAGGCCTTTATGGTAGATTGGCCAGACGGAAGCCACTCCTCAGTAAAAGGCCTATGATAGCCCGCTTGGAGTTTGCCAAAAGGTACCTAAAGGTCTCTCAGACCATGACAAACAAGATTGTCTGGTCTGATGAAACCAAGATTGAACTCTTTGGCCTGAATGCCAAGCGTCACGTCTGGAGGAAACCAGGCACCGCTTATCACCTGGCCAATACCATCCCTACAGTGAAGCATGGTGGTGGAAGCATCATGCTGTGGGGATGTTTTTCAGTGGCAGGGACTGGGAGACTAGTCAGGATCGAGGGAAAGATGAACAGAGCAAAGTACAGAGAGAGCTTTGATGAAAACCTGCTCCAGAGCACGCAGGAAGTCAGACTGGGGTGAAGGTTCACCTTCCAACAGGACAACGACCCTAGGTACACAGCCAAGACAATGCAGGAGTGGTTCGGGACAAGTCGCTGATTGTCCTTGAGTTGCCCAGCCAGAACCCGGACTTGAACCCTATCAAACATCTCTGGAGAGACCTGAAAATAGCTGTGCAGCATAGCTCCCCATCCAACCTGACAGAGCTTGAGAGGATCTGCAGAGAAGAATGGGAGAAACTCCCCAAATGCAGGTGTGCCAAGCTTGTAGCGTCATACCCAAGAAGACTCAAGGCTCTAATCGCTGCCAAATGTGCTACAACAAAGTTTCTAAAAAACAGTTTTTGCTCTGTCATTATGAGGTATTGTGTGTAAATTGATGAGAAAAAAAATACAATTTAATCAATTTTAGAATAAGGCTATAACATAACAACATCCATTGTGCAGACAGGAAGAAAGAACTCTCCAGGAAAAATGGCGGAGGGTTTTGTTTCCTGATTAACACTCATGGTGTGATTGTGGTGACATAAAGGATCTCCCGTTCTTTTCTCCCGATCTGGAATTCCTCACCATCTGCATTTCCTCCTGAGATAATTTTATTTTGTAATCGTCACTGCCGTGTATATTCCCCCCAAGCCGACACCGCTACTGCTCTCAAGGAACTACACTGGACTTTGTGCAAACTGGAAAACACATATCCTGAGGCCGCATTTATTGTAGCTGGGGACTTTAATAAAGGAAATCTGAAGAAAACGCTACCAAAATTCCTCAACACATTCCTCAACACTGACCCAGGATCATTGCTAGTCTCCTTTCCTTCTGCTACAAGGCCCTTCCCCGCCCTTCCTTCGGCAAATCAGATCACGCCTCCATTCTGCCTTGTGGCGGGCCGGGCCCCGTCAGTTGAACGGTGTTTGCTCTGACACATTGGTTCAGCTGGCTTCGGATTAAGCGAGCAGTTGTTAAGAAGCGTGGTTTGGCCAATCATATTTCGGAGGACGCATGACTCGACCTTCGCCTCTCCCGAGCACGTTGGGGAGTTGCAATGATGAGACAAGATCGTAATCACGAAATTGGGGAGAGAAAGGGGGTAAAAATTTGATAAATTATAAAAAAATATTTACAACAAATGTAAAAAGACACAAGAGGTAAAAGACATGTAGGTAGTAGGGGTAGATAAATGCTTGTAGGCAGGGGTAAAAGTGACTGGACAGCAGGATAAATAATAATAATGATGATAATAATAGTAGCAGCAGCATATACAGGTGAATGTGTTTGTGCGTGTGTGATGGTGTGTTTCTAGGTGTGTGAGTATGTGTGTGTGTGGCGCCAATGTGTATGTATGTGTGTGCATACAGTGTGTGTGTGTGCATTTGTGTGTGTGTGCGAGAGCAGTGGTGGAAAAAGTACCCAATTGTCATACTTGAGTAAAAGTAAAGATACCTACAGAGAAAATGACTCAAGTAAAAGTGAAAGTCACCCAGTAAAATGCTACTTCAGTAAAAGTCTAAAATTATTTGGTTTTAAAAATGCATAAGATTCCAAAGTAAAAGTTTTAATAACTTCAAATTCCTTATATTAAGCAAACCACATGGCACCATTTTCTTGTTTCTTTTATTTATGGATAGACAATGGCACACTGCAACAATCAGACATCTTAACAAATTAAGCATTTGTGTTAAGTGAGTCCGCCAGATCAGAGGCAGTCGAATTTGACCATTTTCCTGACTTGCTAAGCATTCAAAATGTAACGAGTACTTTTGGGTGTCACGGAAAATATATGGCATAAAAGTACATTATTTTCTTTAGKAATGTAGTGAAGTAAAAGTAAAAGTTGTCAAAAATATAAATTGTAAAATAAAGTACAGATACCCCCAAAAATGACTTAAGTAATACTTTAAAGTATTTTTTACTTAAGTACTTTACACCACTGTGCGAGAGTGATAGTGTAAGTGTGTGGATAGAGACCTGAAAGTGTGCATAGATTCAGTACTGATAGAGTCAGTGCAGACAGAGTCAGTGCAGACAGAGTCAGTGCAGACAGATTCAGTACTGACAGAGTCAGTGCAGACAGAGTCAGTGCAGACAGAGTCAGTGCAGACAGATTCAGTGCAGACAGAGTCAGTGCAGACAGAGTCAGTGCAGACAGTGTCAGTGCAGACAGTGTCAGTGCAGACAGAGTCAGTGCAGACAGTCCGTGGATGGGGGTAAGTAGCTGTTCAACAGTCTTATTGCTTGGGGATAGAAGCTGTCTTGGAGCCTGTTGGTCTGAGACCTGAAGCTCGAGTATCGCTTGCCAGACGGTAGCGTAAAGAACAGTCTATGGCTGGGGTGGCTGAAGTCTTTGGCAATTTTTCAGGACGAAGTGATAACAGTAAATAATGAATAATTAATCCTTTCTAACTCAACTGAGAGAAATTATAAAAACAGAATTTCCACAATATATTGAGTTATATCATTAGAAAAGCTAACCTAACAAAGCAGGCGTGAAAGAAACCTGAGCAGGTTCGGAAGAATCAGGAAGAATCCAGTTTTCAGGCATTTTCTCTTCACTGCTTTTCCATTGAAAACCGGATGCTTCCGGTTTCTGTCGACCGCGCTGAGGGTGCCGAGAATCAGAGGAGAACTATAATTACTCCATTGTGTGCTCTTTCACAGTGCATCAAAGCAGCAACCCCTCTCAGTCCTCAAACAGGCCCACCCTGAACCCCAACCCCAACCCCTACACCACAACCCTTCCCCTGATAACCAACCACAGCCAGACCCTTGCATCACAGGGAGGACACCAGATGTATTGAGGAACCACATCGGTTCATAGCTCCCCCTCTGGCTGACTAGCTCCCACGATATGAAGCCTGACGGTACTAAAGCTAGTTTCTCTGATCAGCTCAGTCAGAATAACCACCGCACAGCATCACATGCCTGTGTGGGTCAAACCACTGTCACCGTGGCAACTGCGAAAGGTCAGGCGGTGTGGAGTCGGAGTGTCACATTCACTCTGGTGTCTCCTGCACTGTGTCTGTGGCCATTCACACTGGTGTCTCCTGCACTGTGTCTGTGGCCATTCACACTGGAGACATCTGTGTATCCTGTCTGTGTGTACGAGGGTACTGTATATACCATAATAACTTTGTCCTAACGGTATGTACGAGGGTACTGTATATACCATAATAACCTTGTCCTGTCTGTATGTATGAGTGTATTGTATATACCATAATAACCTTGTCCTGTCTGTATGTATGAGTGTAGTATTGTATATTACCACACAATAACATTGTCCCTGTCTGTGTGTATGAGTGTACTGTATATACCATAATAACCTTGTCCTGTCTGTATGTATGAGTGTATTTATATCCATAATAACCTTGTCCTGTCTTGTATGTATGAGGTATTGTATATACCATAATAACCTTGTCCTGTCTGTATGTATGAGTGTATTGTAATACCATAAAAAACTTGTCCTGTTGTGTGTATGAGTGTATTGTATATACATAATAACCTTGTCATGTCTGTATGTATGAGTGATTGTATATACCATAATGAACCTTGTCTGTCTGTTATGTATGAGTGTTATTGTATATACAGAAAACATTGTCCTGTCTGTATGTATGAGTGTATTGTATATACCATAATAACCTGTCCTGTCTGTGTGTACAGTGTTACTAAACAAGCCATATGTCTGGATGAGTGTTCATACAGCGGGTGTTACCCAGAGGAATGACTGTCTGGATGAGTGTTTTATACAGCGGGCTTACCCAGAGGAATAACTGTCTGGATGAGCGTTTTCATACAGCAGGGTTACCCAGAGGAATGGCATGTCTGGATGAGTGTTTCATACGGGGGTTACCCAGAAGGAATGGCTGTCTGGATGAGCGTTTCATACAGCGGGGTTACCAGAGAATGCTTGTCTGTGATGAAGCGTTTTCATACAGGGGTTACCCAGAGGAATGCTGTCTGGATGAGGTTTTTCATACAGCGGGGTTACCGCAGAGGAATAAAGCTGTCTGGATGAGCGTTTCATACAGCAGGGTTCCGAGGAATGCTGTCTGGATGAGCTTTCATAACGCGGGGGTTACCCAGAGGAATAACTGTCTGGATGAGTGTTTCATACAGCGGGGTTACCCAGAGGAATGCTGTCTGGATGAGCGTTTCTACAGCGGGGTTACCCAGAGGAATGATGTCTGGATGACGTTTCATAACAGCAGGGTTTACCCAGAGGAATGAGCTGTCTGGATGAGCGTTTCATACAGCGGGGTTACCACGAGGATACTGTCTGGATGAGCGTTTCATACAGCGGGGTTACCCAGAGGAATGAATGTCTGGGAGACCGTTTCTACAGCAGGGCCCAGAGGAATGGCTGCAAGACGCAAGGAATCGTTGTAAAAATATGACCAAGGATGACAGCTTCACGCCCAAACCTCCCCGCCCTCCTGACCAACGCGTTCAGTGCTTCCTCCAGTACTCCCCACTTGGTAAACAGGGTAAACAGTTCGACCACGTCATTAAAAACCACTGGCACATCTTGAGCACTGATCCACAACTGGAAAACAAGTTGAATTAAAGAATCCCCGCGGGTCGTCTTCAGACGTGCCCACAACATCAGTCACATGGTGGTGAGGTCTGATCTTCCACCAGAGCCACGTAATACCTTCCTAGACAATGTGGCAGACGGTAATTATAGATGTGGCCCATGTACATAGTGTAACTTCACGAACAAATCACAGTCTAATGTCCATTGATCGTGTTTCTTGGCCCAAGCAAGTCTCTTCTTCTTATTGGTGTCCTTTTAGTAGTGACTTCTTTGCAGCAATTCGACCATGAAGGCCTGATTCACGCAGTTGATGTTGAGATGTGTCTGTTACTTGAACTCTGTGAAGCATTTATTTGGGCTGCAATCTGAGGTGCAGTTAACTCTAATGAGCTTATCCTCTGCAGCACCGGTAACTCTGGGTCTTCCTTTCCTGTTGTGGTCCTCATGAGAGCCAGTTTTTTCATAGATCTTCATGGTTTTTGTGACTACACTTAAAGAAACTTTCAAAGTTCTTGACATTTTCCGCATTGACTGACCTTCATGTCTAAAAAGTAATGATGGACTGTCATTTATCTTTGCTTATTTGAGCTGTTCTTACCATAATATGGACTTGGTATTTTACCAAATAGGGCTATATTCTGTGTACCAGCCCTACCTTGTCACAACAACAACTGATTGGCTCAAATGCATTAAGAAGGAAAGACATTCCACAAATGAACTTTTAACAAGGCACACCTGTTAAATGATATGCATTCCAGGTGACTACCTCATGAAGCTGGTTGAGAGAATGCCAATAGTGTGCAAAGCTGTCATCTAGGCAAAGGATGGCTACTTTGAAGAATCTAAAATCAAAAATATATTTTGATTTGTTTAACCCTTTTTTGGTTACTACATGATTCCATGTGTGTTATTTCATAGTGTTGATGTCTTCACTATTATTCTACAATGTAGAAAATAGTAAAATAAAGAAAAATCCTTGAATGAGTAGGTGTGTCCACATTTTTGACTGATACTGTATACGTATACATGCTAACATGTACATTTACACAGACTCTCAAAACCATACTCACACACACACCTAATTTATATAACACCTCTATGTACTGGCAGAGAAATGTGCTCTGCTGAGTAGGGTGTCAAGGGCTCATTGGTGGGCCACGCACGTGTGCCTGGGCTAGAGCACTGCCTGTCGCCCTCCCCAACGCCTGGAGAACCAGGGAGATAAGGACCGTCATGTTGTCAATTCAATTACGCCTGAATTACTTCTGGGAACATTTGTTTTTCTAATCACAGGAAAACCTGTGTCTTGAATTTGAGGAAGGGGTGGGACATTTTTATTGCCACCCTTTATAAAGATGAACAAAAAAGACAAATAATTCAAATACTGAGCTATATTGCATGCTCCAAAAAAATGGGAAATTATATTACTTTATACTAGGTTCATTTGCTCAGAGAAAAATAATTATTTTAATAGGTAATAAAAAAAGATAGGTGTCAAAATGATTGGCAACCCTGTTTTCAATACCTCGTGCACCCTCCCCTTGAGAGGATAACAGCACCCTCCCCTTGAGAGGATAACAGCACCCTCCCCTTGAGAGGATAACAGCACCCTCCCCTTGAGAGGATAACAGCACTGAGCCTTTTTCTATGATGTTTTATGAGATTGAAGAACACATTGGGAGAGATCTTAGACCTTTCCTCCATGTAGAATCTTTACAGATCCTTGATTATCCTCCAGTCTGCCCTTATGGACTGCCCTCTTCAATTCAAACCACAGGTTTTCAATAGGGTTCAAGTCCGGAGACTGAGATGGCTATTGAAAAACGTTGATTTTGTGGTCAATTAACTATTTATTTGTGGATTTTGATGAGTGCTTGTGGTTATTGTCTTGCTGGAAGATCCACTTGTGTACACGTTTTAGCTTCGTGGCAGAGGGAACCAATTTTTTCGGTACTTGGTAGTAGAAGCAAAACAGCCTCATAACATCAAAGATCCACCACCATATTTTACAGTAGATATGAGGTCATTTTCTGTATATGAGGTTCTTTTCTCTATGAGGTTMTTTTCTGAATATGAGGTTCTTTTCTGAATATGAGTTTATTTTCTGTATATGAGGTTATTTTATTTTATGAGTTTATTTTCTGTATTTGAGGTTATTTTCTGCATAATGCATCCTTCCTTCGAGGTCAAACCCACCACTGGTGTGCATGGCCAAATAGCTCTATTTACGTCTCTTTTGACCATAGCTGTAACGGCTGTCCTCCTCCTCATCTGAGGAAGAGTAGTAACAAGGATCGGATGACCAATGCGCAGCGTGGTAAGCKTTCAAACTGAACAATGAAAATACAAAACAATAAAGTGAACGAACGAAAACCGAAACAGTYCCSTGTGGAGCACACAGACACAGAAAACAACCACCCACGAAACCCAGGTGGAAAAGGCTACCTAAGTATGATTCTCAATCAGAGACAACTAACGACACCTGCCTCTGATTGAGAATCATTCCAGGCCAAAACGAAAAAACAAACATAGAAAAACAAACATAGATAACCCACCCAACACACGCCCTGACCATACTAAAACAAAGAAATAACAAAAGAACTAGGGTCAGAACGTGACAATAGCACCTGGTTCCAATCCAAGTGCCAATGCCATTTAGTAAACTCCAGGCATGTACATGTGTTGGTTGCTCTCAATAAAGTTGTTTTATAATGCAACCCTTCCAAAGAGCCTATTGTAATGGAGATGGCATCTAATTGTAGATTTGGAGACTTAGGGACCCCAAGATGCGACCAAGTTCTATAGTCTCCAACTATGTCCAGTGGACTTTTCTTTGCCTCCTGAAYCTTCTTCCTCACTTTGTGTGAGTACAAGATACACTTGGGTCCTGTATCAGGCAAGTTGACCACTGTTCCAGTTGTTTTAAACTTCTTAATTGTTGCCCAAATAGAGTTAARTGGTATTTTAGTTTTTTTCTAAAGTTTTTGTTAGCCATTGCCTGATTTATGAAAGTCAACAACCATTTGTCTCTTTTCATTTGTGAGTTCTTTGCCTTTCCCCATAGGGATGGATGACAAAGGAATTTTACATGGATGCTACCAAATTGTTATACCCCAATGCAACAGCAAGCCAYGGAAGGCCACAATACAGATTGTTAAACTGAGATTAATTTTAAAAAGTAGAAAGTTAATGCAGATTTAGTTTTGTTAGATTTATTTTATAAGAAACTTTAGGGGTGCCAATAATTTTGACACTTATCTTTCTTCAGTTTTTTATTTCTTTGTTAAACAAAATCTCTTTCTCTGAGCAGTTGTATTAGTATAAAATAATAAAACATTTAAAAAATGATCCGCATACTATACAGCTTGGTATTTGTATTTCTTTTTGCTGTTTTATCTGCTCCTATTTTGTTTCCCAGAGACCGATTTTGAATTATCCTACAGTAGATATATTAAGTCACACAAGAATAGAATAGCATAGGCGTCCTAACTGGTGGCTTCTATACATAAATACCTACACAGTCCTCTCTGTATGGCGTATAGGATTAAACATAAGGTGGGAGGTTAATAAGCCTGTTCACATTAGACAAGGTGATTGCTTTAAATTRCATCATATACTGTAAGCTCCACCTACAGTGCTTCCAGGAAGTGTTCACACCCCTTTACTTTCTCCACATTTTGTTGTGTTACAGCCTGAATTTAAAATGGATTACATTGAGATGTTGTGTCATTGGTCTATTACACACAATACCCCATAATGTCAAATATGGAACTATGTTTTCTGGATTTTTTACAAATTAATAAAAAATGAGAAGCTGAAATGCCTTGAGTCAACACCTAAATAAGTTTGCTTAAAAGCTTTTGCTTAACAAGTCACATAATAGGTTGCATGTACTCACAGTTCTTAACATAATTTTTTTTATGATTACCTCATCTCTGTACCCCACACATACAATTATCTGTAAGGTCCCTCTGTCGAGCAGTGCATTTCAACCACAGATTCAACCACAAAGACCAGGGAGGTTTTCCAATGCCCCGCAAAGAAGAGCGCCCATTAGTAGATGGGTAAAAAAAGCAGACATCAATTTGAGTATGGTGAAGTTATTAACTCAGTAGCCGGAAAGGAAGGAAACCACTCAGGGATTTCACCATGAGGCCAATGGKGACTTTAAAACAGTTACAGAGTGTAATGGCTGTGATAGAAGAAAACTGAAGATGGATCAACAACATTGTAGTTACTCAACAATACTAACCTAATTGACAGAGTGGAAAGAAGGAAGCCTGTACAGAATACAAATATTCCAAAACATTCATCCTGTTTACAATAAAGCACTAAAGAAAAACTGCAAAAAATGTGGCAAAGAAATTAAATTTATGTCCTGAATACAAAGTGTTATGTTTGGGGCAAATCAAACACAACACACCAATGAGTACCACTTTCATATTTTCAAACATGGTGGAGGCTGCATCATGTTATGAGTATGCTTGTCATCGGTTAGGACTAAGGAGTTTTYTTGAAGGGAATATAAAATAAACTGAATAGAGCTAAGCTATCACGCCCTGACCTTAGTTCCTTTGTTATGTCTCTATTTTTGGTTTGGTCAGGGCGTGAGTTGGGGTGGTACATAAGCAAAGGCAAAATCCTAGAGGAAAACCTGGTTCATTATGCTTTCCAACAGACACTGGGAGACAAATTCACCTTTCAGCAGGACAAAAACCTAAACCACACGGCCAAATATACACTGGAGTTGCTTACCAAGGTGACATTGAATGTTACTGAGTGGCCTAGTTGCAGTTTTGACTGAAATCGTCTTGAAAGTCTATGGCAAGACTTGAAAATGGCTGTGAAGTTTGAGTTTGAACAATTTAAAAAAGAATAATGTGCAAATATTGTACAATCCAGATGTGCAAAGCTCTTAGAGACTCACAGCTACTGTACTTCATTTTCAATAAATGTGCACACATTTCTAAAAACATGTTTTCACGTTGTCATTACGGGGGATTGTTTGTAGATGGGTGAGAAAAACATTCAATGTAATCAGTTTTGAATTCAGGCTGTAATACAACAAAATGTGGAATAAGTCAAGAGGTGTGAATACTTTCTGAAGGCACTGTATAAGAGGGGCAGGATGCAGAGTGAGTGGGGAGCAGGGACAGACAGACACCTATAGCTGCACGGTATGTACCTTAGATTGAAGGACACATTAAACCTGTTCTTTCACCCTCACATCCCATTTCTTACACATCCCACGCAGCTTTCTGAGACCAGCGAAAGAGAGGCGCACAGATCAGAAAGAAAGTGGGCTAGCTTCTCTGATTCTCTACTCTCCCTACTCTCTGTCCTCGCTCCTCTTTCTATTCTCTGTCCTCTCTGTCCTTTCTCTCCTCGCTCTATTCTCTCTACTCTCTCCTCTCCCTCCTCTCTCCTCTCCTCTCCCTCCTCTCTCTCCTCTCCCTCCTCTCTCCTCTCTCCTCCCCCTTCTCTCTCTCCTCTCTCTCCTCTCCTCTCCCTCCTCTCTCTCCTCTCCCTCCTCTCTCCTCTCCTCTCTCTCCTCTCTCCTCTCCCTCCTCTCTCTCCTCTCCTCTCCTTCCTCTCCCTTCTCTCTCTCCTCTCTCTCCTCTCTCTCCTCTCCTCTCCCTCCTCTCCCTTCTCTCTCTCCTCTCTCTCCTCTCCCTCCTCTCCATTCTCTCTTCTCTCTCCTTTCTCCCCTCTCTCCTCTCTTACCTCTCCCTCCTCTCTCTCCTCTCCCTTCTCCCTCCTCTCTCTCATCTCTCTTCCCTTGCCTCTCTCTCCTCTTCCTTCTCCCTCTCATCTCTAGCCCATAAAATCCCCATCAGGAGTGTGAAGGACTCTGATGGAGACATTACTTCTCGTCTCCTTCTCCCAGCATCAACAGAGGGAATGATTGAGGAACAGAAGAGTAGAGGAGGAGAGGAATGGAGAGTAATGGAGAGGAGAGGAGTGGTTATAACGAGGGGTCACCCACAGCTGGAGCCAGAGGGAGAGGCTTGCAAAAGAGCTCGCTACAAAGCCAAAATTAAGATTAGAGAAACCAGTCAATTTAATGGAGAGCCACAGGGTTTATCCTCTGTCCACTGCCAAGCCTGAGTGTGTGCGTGCATGCGTACATGTGCGTGTGTGTGCATGCATGCGTACGTGTGCGTGTGTGCGTGCCTGCGTGCGAGAGTCTCCCAGGGGTTGAGTGGATGAAACAGGAAAGGTTGTGTTCTATGAGGGTTCAAAGAGAGGGGTGTTGGGAAGGGTAGGGAGGGTTTGGGGGGTACAGATAGGCACGGACCTAGCAGGACAGTGTAGGATCAACAGAAATGGTTCATAAAAAAGCCTGGTGACATGTTGGTGCCTGTTGTATTACAGTACAGCCCATATGATCTTACACTCTTAGAAAAAAGGGTTCCAAAAGGGTACTGCGGCTGTCCCCATAGGAGGTAGAACCCTTTTTGGTTCCAGGTATAACTATTTTGGGTGCCATTAAGAACCCTCTGTGGAAAGGGTTCTACATGGAACACAAAAGGGTTCTTCCTGGAACCAAAATTATTCTGCCTGGAACCCAAAAGGGATCTACTTGGAACTTAAAGGAGTCTACCTGGAAACAAAAGGGGTTCTTTAAAGGGTTCTCCTATGGTTCTAGATGGTACCTTTTTTTCTAAGAGTGTGCCATACATCCTGCCACTATACAGAAAATGACAAAATCCCTTGTGCACAACACTTAGAATAAAATAAAGTAATTAGAATAAGACTCCTGAGAAAGAGCAGAATCTGAAATGTGGTTAGCAGTGTGCATGTTTAGAAGGAGGAAGGGAGTGACATGGAGAACATGAAAGCAGGACAGGCAAGGTCAGAATAAGGGCTAGGGTGGTGTTCCTCTCCCCCGCCCATCAGGAACATATGTTTCCCCAGCATGTGACAGGACTGAGTCTGGCAGACTGTGTCTGGTGCTGGGAGTTAAGACTTTAGACTAGAGAGACGCTCTATTACCTCTATATTGCACTTCTTCTGACCAGGGCCCATGGGGTAGTGCAATTGTAGTGCACTATATACAGTAGGGAATAGGGTGCCATTTTAGACGGAAGTCTAGAACTGACTGTTGAGTGGGGAGTAGTTCTCTTCTTTTAAAAGATCMTTCATTTGTATTCATTTTCGGTAATACCAATTAGATATTTAACAAAAATAATACTTCCTACTGGGCAAATCAAATTCGTAGATTAAAAAGGAACGTTTTACATTGCATCAACTCGCTACCCAAGGTGTTTACTTGTAATATATATAGTTAGATGCACTAAAGAGCAACGAGGGGTACATATTGAAGATGAGCATGCTCATCCCCAGATCATTTTTTCGTGTCTGTTTTTCAAAGGATAAAGCTGAGAACATGAACATCCTCATAGTTAAGAACCTCATAACAATATGGAATATTAAGAACCTCATAACAATATGGAATATTAAGAACCTCATAACAATATGGAATATTAAGAACCTCAATATGGAATTTAAGAACCTCATAACAAGATGGAATATTTAAGAAACCTTCATAACAATATGGCATTTTAAGAACCTCATAACAATATGGAATATTAAGAACCTCATAACAATATGGAATATTAAGAACCTCATAACAATATGGAATAAAATGAAACGGATCCTACAAGAACCAATATCACTCCTTAAAAACACAACCTTAAGGAAAAATACTTGGATAGCTTTTCAGAATTCACTAATAAATTCGTCCACATGGAAAACTAAAGGCATAGAAACCGTAAATTACTTGGTAACAGGAAATACATTTATTTCCATGATAGAATTGAAAAGCAATTTTGGACTGACCAATGTAGATATTTTCAAATACGTGCAACTTAAAAGGTACATATCACGAAATTGTGATTTGAAATCTTTTGGACATCAGAAAAACCTTGAGGGAATCTTATTTGAGTCAGATAAGGATGTTCATATGAAAGGTAAAATATACAAAACCTTGCAGAGACCATATCCAACTGACAATCTCTTAGAAAAAAATWATAACTATGTTGGCAGAAGATGGAGGGAATGTTGAASCATAACTAAATAAATTACAGTTAACGAAAATGTACACGTAATCTGGAATAAACAAATGTATAGAACGTATTATACAAGAGACAAAATTCACAAATTCTACAGCACAACGACAGAGTCATGTCTTAAGTGTAAAACTCAAAATGACTCAATAATCCATACTTTAAAATCCAGAAGTTATGGGAGGAGCTAGAAAGTTGGCTGTCAGAAGTATTACAATGTAGACTTACCTTTAATCCGTCTGCATTCAAGACATGTCATATGGGGGTGTAGTGAGAGACCCAATGGGCTGGACGATTCTCATCTCACCACTCTTCTTGAAAAAAACGTATAGTAAAAACTTTGAAATCAATCAATCCGCCATAATTAACAAATTGGAAAAATTAAATTATTTATTATTGAAACATTGAAATATCATGGGCGACGAGAAAAATAAATTGGTAAAATTTAAGAGCATGTGGCAAATAATAATGCAGGCACTAGGGATGGGGGTGTGAGCACGCGGGTCTGGGCAGAGAGGGGATGCAGTCGTTTGTCACGCCCTGACCGTAGAGATCCTTTTTATGTCTCTATTTTGGTTGGACAGGGCGTGAGTTTGGGTGGGCATTCTATGTCTGGTGTTCTATGTTGTCTATTTCTTTGTGTTTGGCCGTGTGTGGTTCTCAATCAGAGGCAGCTGTCTATCGTTGTCTCTGATTGAGAACCATATTTAGGTAGCCTGTTGTGGGTGATTMTTTTCTGTTTAGTGTTTTTCGTCACCTTACAGAACTGTTCGTTTGTCGTGTTGTTGTTTTGTTAGAGTGTTCATATTTATTAAAATAACGTATTATGAATACTTACCACGCTGCACCTTGGTCCTCTTCTCCTTCTCCCGACGACGTTCGTTAYATCGTTGTTGGTGTGCATCTGTAAGTTGTTGTTTGTGTATGAATAACCTTGTACCATCATACTGTTGAATTATATGCTCCACGCCCCGATCCACATCGACGGGACTGCAGTGGAAAGAGTCAGCAGCTTCAGGTTCCTGGGCGTACACATCCTCGGGTTGTGAGACGGCCCAGTACATCACTGACATCCCCCCCCTCCACTCCCTTCAACTATTCCCCAGGTCATTGCTTTAAATGAGAATGTGTTCTCAGTCAACTTACCTGGTAAAATAAATCAATAAAAATCTACTCCAAGCGGTGCTTGCGGAATGCTCACTCGGTTACCGTCTGGCAGAGCAAGGGTCCCAGACCTCCAGGCTCAGAGATTTTTACCCACAAGCCATCAGACTACTGAACTCTTAAACCGGTACTGACCTCCGGCACAACAACAGTCTCCTGCACTGACTCCTTGCACCTTACCACACATACATTCACTCACAAACACCCACACATACGCTCAAAACACACACAAACACACACCACACACACACACAAACTCTACACATACACCCTACACACCCTACATACACACCCTACACATACACCACCCTACACACACACCCTAGGAAAACACCACCCTACACACACACCCATAACACACCTACACAACACACCCTACACACCACACCACACACACCTACCTACACACCCTACACACACACCCTACACACACACCTACACACACACCCTACACATACACCCACACATAACACACCCTACACATTACACCACCACAATACACCCTACACACACACCATACACTAACACACACCCACTCTCTCTTTT
>NC_036856.1:37691958-37695434 GCF_002910315.2 Salvelinus sp. IW2-2015 | reverse complement strand
ACCCTACACATACACCCTTACACACACACCCTCATACACACTCTACACATACACCCTACACATACCCTCACACATCACCCTACACATACACCCTACACACACACCCCATACACACCCTACACACAAACCTTACACAACACCTACATACACCCATACACGACACACCCTTCCATACACCACTCCTACTCAACATATTACCTACACCACACACCTCATACACCACACCCTTATACAACATACACCTAACACTACACCCTACACACCACAGCCCTACACACACACCCCATACACACCCTACACCAAACCCCACACACCCACACCACCCACACATACACCTACACACACACCCTACACATACACCCTACACACAACCCTTTCATACACACCCTACACATACACACCCTACACACACACCCTACAACACCACCTACACACACCTACTACCCTACACACACAACCTACACATATACCCTACACACACACCCTTCATACACACCCTACACATACTACTACACACACACCCTTACACACACACCCTACACATACACCCTCACACACACACCTACACATAACCCTACACACACACCATACACCAACACACCCTAACAACATGCACACTACACTACACACACCCTCCATGACTGCTGCTACTGGACTATTCATATTACTACAAAATGTCTATTTATAATTGCACAATCTATTGCAAAATATCACGGCACGGGTAAATATCCTACTTTATAAAATACCTACTTTAATTCAATTACCTCCTTGTACTATACACTCTTAGWAAAAAGGGTTCCAAAACGGTCATTCGGCTGTCCCCATAGGAAAACCCTTTTTGCTTCCAGGGTTCTACATGGAACCCAAACATGGTTCTTCAAAGGGTTCTCCTATGGGGACAGCCGAAGAACCCTTTTAAGTTCTAGATAGCRTCTTTTTTTCTAAGAGTGTAYTTTTGCTAAATATTTATCCTATTTCTTATTCATTGAGCTTTTATTTTTGTGTACTCTTTTATTCACTTAATGACTTTCCTATTGTTGTTGCATTGTYGGTAGGTGAGCCTGTAAGCATTTCACTGCAMTGTGTACTCCATGTACAGTACATCACGTGTATATAACTAGTAAACAAACTTGAACTTGAATTTACAAATGTACTGTACTGAAAAATACATGCACATAATCACACACAGAGATATGCTGAACAAATACTGTACAGTTGTACACACAAACATGGCAGGCAGCTTCAAGGTTAGAGCCTTGGGCCAGTAACCGAAAGGCTGCTGGTTCGAATCCTGGAGCCGACAAGKTGAAAATACACTGTATGTGCCCTTGAGCAAGGCACTTAACCCCAATTTATCCAGGGATGCCGTAAATAATGGCTGTGACCCCAATCTCAGGGGGAATTAGGATATGAAAAAGAAAAAAAAACATTTCCAATTCACACTTGTTCACGTGTGAAATAGGACAAATATAAGTACTCACATAATGATTATTAAGTAGACAGGTGTCTTATCTTACCCTCCTCACGCTGCCATCTTTCAACGTGGTCCCCTGTGAGGTGAGAGGACAGGATGATTACTGTTGAATGATGTGACCATATTATCTCAGTGTCCAGTCTGTCACTCTCCCAGCAATGACCCACTTACTGCTTGTAACTCTCTCTCTCTGCACTACTCTACAATCTCTATGTGTGTGTGGACTCTCCCCCTGAGCGTTAGCAGCTCACTGAGGTGTGTCATTAAAATGTCTTTATAGCTTCGACATTTATTGTTTTCCTCTTTAGAACATTCCAGATGCACATGATTCATCTTTCACCATCCACACTGACAGATACCAGCCTGGAGGCTGCTGGAGCATCTAACTAGGGCCTTTCACACACACACGCACGCACGCGCACACACACACACCCACACCACCCCGTGGTTTATAGTGCACTACTAGGCCGTGTTTTAGAGTACACTACTAGGCGTGATTTATAGTGCACTACTAGGCCGTGGTTTATAGTGCACTACTAGGCCGTGGTTTATAGTACACTATAAAGTGAATAGGATGCCATTTGGGACATACAGTCACGGCCGTTGCCTGCTCTGCCCTGATGAGATGGAGCCAGATTGTCATTCTAACAGGTTTAACCACTCTATCTCTGTTTCTCTACTGGCTCTGTTCTCTGTTCTCAGGCGTGGGAAAGCTCCCAATCAGCAGCTCACTGTGGTCTGAGAGTGGTGGATGTGTGTCCATGTGTTCTCATGTTACTCTGAGCTTTCCTCATCTCATCTCAGTTACTATGGCGTTCCTCATCTCATCTCACGTTACTGCTGAGCGTTCCTCATCTCAAGTTACTCTGATGTTCCTCATCTCATCTCAAGTTACTCTGAGCGTTCCTCATCTCATTCTCAAGTTACTCTGAGCGTTCCTCATCTCATCAAGTTACTCTGAGCGTTCCTCATCTCATCTCAAGTTACTCTGAGCGTTTTCATTCTCATCTCAAGTTACTCTGAGCGTTCCTCATCTCATCTCAAGTTACTTCTGAGCGTTCCTCATCTCATCTCAAGTTACTCTGAGCTTTCCTCATCTCATCTCAAGTTACTCTGAGCTTTCCTCATCTCATTTTCAGTTATTCTTGAGCGTTCCTCATCTCATTTCAAGTTACTCTGAGTGTTCCTCATCTCATTTCAAGTTACTCTGAGCGTTCTCTCATCTCATCTCAAGTTACTCTTGAGCGTTCCTCATCTCATCTCAAGTTACTTCTAAGCGTTCCTCATCTCATCTCAAGTTACTCTGAGTGTTCCTCATCTCATCTCAAGTTACTCTGAGCGTTCCTCTCATCTCATCTCAAGTTACTCTGAGTGTTCCTCATCTCATCTCAGTTACTCTGGGCGTTCCTCATCTCATCTCAAGTTACTCTGGGCGTTCCTCATCTCATCTCAAGTTACTCTGAGCGTTTCCTCATCTCATCTCAAGGTGCTCAGAGGTTGGTGAATGCTAAATATATGGTCTTGAAGATAGAAGGGAAGAAGAGGAGAGAGGAAGGGGAGAAGAGGAGAGGAAGGGAAGAAGAGGAGAGGAAGGGAAGAAGAGGAGAGAGGAAGGGAAGAAGAGGAGAGAGGAAGGGGAGAAGAGGAGAGAGGAAGGGTGTGTGTGTGTCAGGCTTCAGATGATGAGAGCTGGTGTTATGGCTGGTTATGAGCAGGATGGTGTCTGAGCTGGGAGAGAGAGAGAGACAGAGAGAGGGTGATATGTGTTTGTGTTTGCTTGAGAGTCCTATTTGTGTCAAAGAGAGTTTTTGTACATGTCTCTGCAATATGTGTGCTGTGTGTGTGTGTGTGTGTGTGTGTGTGTGTGTGTGTGTGTGTGTGTGTGTGTGTGTGTGTGTGTGTGGTGGTGTGTGTGTGGTGTGTGTGTGTGTGTGTGGGTGT
This sequence comes from Salvelinus sp. IW2-2015, assembly GCF_002910315.2. Lineage (NCBI taxonomy): Eukaryota > Metazoa > Chordata > Actinopteri > Salmoniformes > Salmonidae > Salvelinus > Salvelinus sp. IW2-2015. Next base: position 37,692,019 of record NC_036856.1, on the reverse strand, counting down.
GGTGTGTGTGGTGTGGTGTGTGGTGTGGTGTGGTGTGGGGGTTGGGAGGGTGCGGTGTGGG
>NC_036856.1:37680614-37687248 GCF_002910315.2 Salvelinus sp. IW2-2015 | reverse complement strand
TCAAAAACCTTATTAATTATCTTATAAATCATTAATTCAGGAGAGAGGACACGAGGAGTATGCAATTGCAAGTCTAACTCTGCTGTGTGTGTGTGTGTGTGGTGTGGTGTTGTGTGTTGTGTGTGTGTGTGTGTGTGTGTGTGGGTTGGTGGGGGGGGGGGGTTGTCAATATGCTAGTAGGTCTGTGTGTAGAGGGCAGCAGTCCCGTCTGGAGCAGAGGAGAGCGGAGGAGACGCGTGGAGAGCGGAGAGGAGAGGAGAGGAGAGGAGAGAGAGGAGAGGAGAAGAGAGAGAGGAGAGAGAGGAGAAGAGGAGAGGAAGAGGAGAGGAGAGGAGAGGAGAGAGAGTTAGCCAGGTGAAGCAGGAGGCAGGAGCCTGAGAGCATCCCAAATGCACCCTATTCCCTTTATAGTGCACTACTAGGCCGGGTATATAGTGCACACTTAGGCCGTGGTTATAGTACACTACTAGGTCGTGGTTATAAGTGCACTACTAGGCCGTGGATTATAGTGCACTACTAGGCCGTGTTTATAGTAACTACTAGGTCGGGTTTATAGTGCACTACTAGGCCGTGGTTTAATGCACTACTAGCCGTGGTTTAGACACTACTAGGCCGTATTATATGCACTACTAGGCCGTGGTTTATAGTACACTACGTAGGCCGTGTTATAGACCACTACTAGGCCGTGGTTTATAGGCCTTCAGCTGGTTAGTACACTTACTAGGCGGCGTGTTTATTAGTTTCACTACTAGGCCGTGTTTATAGTGCACTACTAGCCGTGTATAGCACTACTAGGCCGTGGTTTAGAGTACACTACTAGGCCGTGGTTTATAGTGCACTACTAGCCGTGGTTATAGCACTACTAGGCGTGGTTTATAGTGCATACTAGGCCGTGGTTATAAGTGCACTACTAGGCGTGTTTATAGTACCACTACGACGCCGTGGTTTAATAGTGCACTACTAGCCGTGATAGTACACTACTAGGCGTGTTTATAGACACTACTAGGCCGTGGTTTATAGTGCACTACTAGGCCGTGGTTTATAGTACACTACTAGGCCGTGGTTTATAATTCACTACTAGGCCGTGGTTTAAGTGCACTACTAGGCCGTGGTTATAGTGCACTACTAGGCCGTGGTTTAGAGTACACTACTAGGCCGTGGTTTATAGCTGCACTTACTTTTTGATCATAGTATGTTCACAAAATGTAAATAATTTATAATGTACTACTAATGTACTTATAAACCAGCTATAAAGGAGTTATAGTCAACTCTTGTGGAGACTAGGAGAAGGTCTACAAGTCAATTATAAACGTTTATAATGGGTTCACTTTAGATTAGGGACCTCAAATAGTTTATTAATAATTAGTAAATGTTTTAGATAGATCTACATTAATCATCAACTGAGATATTAGTAGGTGCATGTACCTAACAATTGATAAATATCCCATTCATGACATGTATTAATACATGCATAAATATGTATAAACATGGTGGCTCAAACCATTAATCAACCATTAACAAATGCCTTATAAATAATTTGATGAGTTGAAAACTCCTTTATAGCAGGTTAGTAGAACATTATAAATAATTTATATATTGTGAACATACTATGATCAAAAACCATATTAATTATCTTATAAATCATTAATACATATTTTTAAATAGTGCTTATACTGTACATGCATAAATTACTATTTAGAGATGACTTATTGTCATTTACAAATGTAGCAATCATGATTAATAATGGAAAGTAAACTCTTTACAAACTGTTTTTAAATGGTTAGTTTTGTTTTMAAATGTTAAATGTTAAATGTTAAATGTTTTAAAATGTTAGCCATGATTCTATATGCAGTGACATACTGTACTGTACATATGGAGCGGAATGATAAGGATACTTTACTAACAAAGGATCCGTGATGATGCTCTTAGCAGGCTGTATCCTGGCTGGGAGCTTAAGGGGGCATGACAAGTGTACTATGTTCCTCGCCAGAGAGCCCCATCAGACCCATGCCGAGAGCACATCATTAATGGAAAGCAAATACATGTACACACAGCATCCATATTTTAAACCGCTTTCTTCCTCATAACAGGCTCTTCACAACGCGTTAGAGAGAATTACCTGTGACATGGAGAAAAGATCAACGTTGGAACGGGAAGAGTAGGAATTTCCCCTTGGACTATAATTTGTTGACAGGTGATTCCACATAAGTTCATTAAAATTGTATGAAATAAGCCTTTTATTGGATTCCYTTTGACACTGCTATGTGGCTGGCCGCCGCTGCGAAGAACACACTACAGCAACAGAAAGCAGAGCCCCTGGAYGAGAATCAAACGGGCCGGGGATGTGATTTATAACAGAAAACTGGGACAAAGTCTCCTAGGAAAGAAATGCATTGTGGGAGCAGTTCGAAGTGCATCAGTGCAGTTTATGGCAGAGCAGGGAAGCATTATTCATGATATTGATGTACACTCCTCTTCGTATTTATTTGGACAGTGTAGGTAAAAGTTGTACATTTGGCTCTATACTCCAGCATTTTGGATTTGAGATCAAATGTTTCATATTTGTATTTGTATTCATTAAGGATCCCCATTAGCTGCTGCCAAGGCAGCGGCTACTCATCCTGACAGTTATACACAGTTAAAAATATTACATGACATGACATTTCATAACACTAACCAATACAATTAGTGTGTTCCCTCAGGCCACTACTCCACTATCACATATTTACAATACAACATCCATGTGTACATGTGTGTAGCGTGTGTGTCTTATCATGTGTATGTGTTTCTGTGCCTGTGTGTGTGTCTCTTCACAGTCCCCGCTGTTCCATAAGGTGTATTTTTATCTGTTTTTAAAATCTGATTCTACTGCTTGCATCAGTTACCTGATGTGGAATAGAGTTCTATATTTTCATGGCTCTATGTAGTACTGTGCGCCTCCCATAGTCTGTTCTGGACTTGGGGACTGTGAAGAGATCTTTGGTGGCATGTCTTGTGTGGTATGCATGGGGGGTCCAAGCTGTGTGCCAGTAGTTTAAACAGACACCTCAGTGCATTCACTACTGTGGCCTGCTATACTGACAGCCACTGCAACAGGAGATTACTGTGGCCTGCTATACTGACAGCCACTGCAACAGGAGATTACTGTGGCCTGCTATACTGACAGTCACTGCAACAGGAGATTACTGTGGCCTGCTATACTGACAGCCACTGCAACAGGAGATTACTGTGGCTGCTATACTGACAGTCCTGCAACAGGAGATTACTGTGGCCTGCTCATTACTGACAGTCACTGCAACAGGAGATGACTGTGGCCTGCTATACTGAAGTCACTGCAACAGGAGATTACTGTGGCTTGCTATACTGACAGTCACTGCAACAGGAGATTACTGTGGCCTGCTATACTGAAAGTCACTGCAACAGGAGATTACTGTGGCCTGCTATGTGCCAGTCACTGCAACAGGAGATTACGGTGGCCTGCTATACTAACAGTCACTCAATAGGAGACTACTGTGCCTGCTATACTAACGTCACTCCAACAAGAGATTACTGTGGCTTGCTATACTGAAGTCACTGCAACAGGAGATTACTGTGGCCTGCTATACTGACAGTCACTCCAACAAGAGACTACTGTGGCCTGCTATACTGACAGTCACTGCAACAGGAGATTACTGTGCCTGCTATCCTGACAGTCACTCCAACAAAGACTACTGTGGCCTGCTATACTGACAGTCACTGCAACAGGAGATTACGGTGGCCTGCTATACTAACAGTCACTCCAACAAGAGACTACTGTGGCGCTATACTAACAGTCACTCAACAGAGACTACTGTGGCTGCTATACTGACAGTCACTGCAACAGGAGATTACTGTGGCTGGTAATCTGACAGTCACTGCAACAGGAGATTACTGTGCCTGCTATACTGACAGTCACTCCAACAAGAGACTACTGTGGCCTGCTATACTACAGTCACTCCAACAAGAGACTACTGTGGCCTGCTATACTGACAGTCACTGCAACAGGAGATAAATGAACCCAGTAAATACAATCATCCAGGATCTAGTAGAGTTCACCAGCGACACCAGATGCATATACGTGAACCCCGTAGGGAGAGATGAGGGTAATGTAGTGCAGATGTTGTAGAAACCGGTGTCCAGGGTTCAGCTTTCGTCTAGCTCATATTTCTCTCTGACAGTTTTTCTGTCCCCTGCTCCTTCCTCTGCCTCTGCCACTTCCTCTGCCCCTTCCTCTGCCCTGTCCCAGCTTCCTCTGCCCCTGTCCCAGCTTCCTCTGCCCCTCTCTCTGCTTCTCAGCCACCCTGTACTGCAATCCTTTGTCTCCTCCTACATTGCACGAATGTATAGCTCTCTCTTGGGTGCGCTCTTTCTCTCTCTCGCTCCCTCTCTCTTTCTCTCTTCATCTCTCTCACTCTCTTTTCATCTCTCTCATCCTCTCATCTCTTGCTCTCTCAATCTCTTTCTCCCTCCATCTCTCTCACGCTCTCTCGCTCTCTCTCACTTTCTCTCCTTCATTCTCTCTCGCTCTCTCTCGGTCTCTCGCTCTCTCACTCTCATTCTCTTCTCGATCTCTCTCGATCTCTCTCTGTCTCTCTTGTGTGCTCACTCTCGCTCTCGCTCTCTCATTGACTCACTCAGTGCTGTAGAGAGGCTGAACAATGAAAGGGTTCCTACTCTCACCAACTTGAATCATATTACACACAAACACAACATAAAGAATACCACACAACACAACATAAAGAATACCACACAAAACACAACATAAAAATACCACACAACACAAACAAAGAATACCACACAACAACTGTCAACATTCTGCTGGTACTGAGACACATTTAGTAGCTGACACAGGTCCACCTGCGTTTCCTACACACACACATGCACATGCACGACATGCACACGCACTAGCACACACACACAACACACATGCCATGCACACGCACGTAGCACACACACACACTTTCAAAATAATGACACACTTACACAATAATGACACACTTACACATATATAAATACATGCATTCCCCCTCCCTAACACACACGCACAGTCCTACGAACACAACAGGAACACATTACTGCAATAAAACAGTTATGTTTCCTCTATTTCCTTGTGATGTTTTTATTGTTTAATTTACATTGGATTTGGCACCTTGGAAAGCGACCAAACTGCATTAGAACGCACATGAAGGAAATCATGCCTGACTATTGATGCTACCGCAACGCAATTCATTCTGATTTATAGCATTAATCGCTCAAAGAGCTGAGGTAATCTCATTGGGAAAGTCATAAATTATAGTGTCACCTTTAAAAGAGTCCCACAGATTTAATATGCTTCTTTATCTATAAATGATTTTATTACCTTAACATTTGGAGCTGTCTTTCAATTATTGACAAAATGAAATTCCCGGGTTAGGCTCATGACCCAGGTGCAGATATAAAAATATAAATATGCAAAACTGTTCAGAATCCCTCCTGCCTGCCAGGCTGGGGGTGTCAGAGACACTGCTCATATAATGTATCTGTGTGTCAGCTCCCTAATGCACACACACACACACACACGCTACGTTTCTATGTGTTATCTGTCAAATTATGGTATGCTTTTATTCGTGCTGATTAGGGGACGGCGCATGGTGATAAAGTCAGTAATATTTTATTGGAGAAATATATGAACATGAAATCATTTGCACAATCACATTGGATTTCTGAGTGCCATATTTTCCTGTCATATCGTATATATCCTAGTTATTTCCAGCAGAGATCTGGGCTGAGGATATCAATCCTTATTTTCCTCTCAGATAGCTCAACACCAGATAACGGAGAGTGGAAATGGACTTCTGGTGTGAGCGGAGCAGAGAGCGAGGAAGAGGGAGAGAAAGAGAATTAGATAGCTGTTTGTCTTTCTCCAGTGTGTTTGAACTGAGTTGAGAGAGGTGGGCTGTTCACAACAACTCTCAGGAGACCTCTATATAGAATACATACAGTATATCGTTCTCTCTTTTACAACTTCTTCTTCTTCTCTTCCTGTCTCTATCTCTCTCTTTCTCTTTGCTCTGTCTCTAACATTCTAGAATCTGGGCAATAACAGCAATTCCCAAAGTGCTAGGACATGATACACTGAGAAGAGAAATTACCATACATTTCCCTCCTTGACTTTCTCAGTATTTTTTCCCCTTTCTATCTCTCTCTATGTACCTTATTTCACACATTGTTCTGTGCTTTTCTCCCGCAAGACGACTTCAACGGCCAATTGTCAATACTGTAGTGGGTGCATAAATATTGGATCACCAGCGGGAGGCCAACACTGTCCCGKCTGGATAGTAAGCTGCTTCGACAGCTCCATCAAATATTTAGATAGCTAACTACTGTGCTGTGGGAGCGTGGGTTTATGTTTGTGTGAGTGTTTGTGTCCTAGCTAACTATAGGAGAGTGGGAATGGGAGGTGGTTGATCCACATCCTAGACCCCTGAGACACGAAGCATTCCACAACCGCATCACGACCCTCAGGGAAATGAAAACAGTCAAGAGTGAGAGGAGGCTGTGAGATGAGAGAGTGAGAGGAGGCTGTGAGATGAGAGAGTGAGAGGAGGCTGTGAGATGAGAGAGTGAGAGGAGGCTG
>NC_036856.1:37677352-37680589 GCF_002910315.2 Salvelinus sp. IW2-2015 | reverse complement strand
TGAGATGAGAGAGTGAAGGAGCTGTGAGATGAGAGAGGGGGGGGCTGGAGATGAGAGTGAGAAGCTGTGAGATGAGAGAGTGAGAGAGGTTGTAGATGAAGAGTGAGAGGAGGCTGTGAGATGAGAGAGTGAGGGAGGCTGTGAGATGAGAGAGTGAGAGAGGGCTGTGAGATGAGAGAGTGAGAGGAGGCTGTGAGATGAGCGAGTGAGAGGAGGCTGTGAGATGAGAGGAGTGAGAGGAGGCTGTGAATGAGAGAGTGAGAGGAGGCTGTGAGATGAGAGAGTGAGAGGAGGCTGTGTAGATGGGAGAGTGAGAGGAGGCTGTGAGATGAGAGAGTGAGAGGAGGCTGTAGATGGGAGTGAGAGGAGGCTGTGAGATGAGCGAGTGAGAGGAGGCTGTTGAGATGAGCGAGTGAGATGGAGGTTGTGAGATGAGAGAGTAGAGGAGGCTGTGAGATGTGAGAGAGTGAGATGGAGGCTGTGAGATGAGAGAGTGAGAGAGGCTGTGATATGAGAGAGTGCAGAGGAGCTGTGAGGATGAGAGTGAGAGGAGGCTGTGAGATGAGGCTGTGAGGGAGAGGAGGCTGTGAGATGAGAGAGTGAGAGGAGGCTGTGAGATGAGAGAGTGAGAGGAGGCTGTGAGATGAGAAGTGAGAGGAGGCTGTGAGATGAGAGAGTGAGAGGTAGGCTGTGAGATGAGAGAGTGAGAGGAGGCTGTGAGATGAGAGAGTGAGAGGAGGCTGTGAGATGGGAGAGTGAGAGGAGGCTGTGAGATGAGCGAGTGAGAGGAGCTGTGAGATGAGAGCTGAGAGGAGGCTGTGGATGTAGAGGGTGAGAGAGAGGCTGGTGAGATCGAGAGAGTGAGAGGAGGCTGTGAGATGAGAGATTGAGAGGAGGAAGTTAGAGGAGAGTACAATTTGAAGGATGGAAGATGTAAGAGATGGAGAGTTTAGAGGAGGGAAAAATAAATGAGTTGATCAGAAAGAGGAGTGATGAATGAGGAGGAGGAGGGATAGAGACGGGGGTAAATATAACCGCGATTGAGGAGGAGTGAGTAGAGAGTGATGAAACGCTTGTGTCTGGTGCTTCTAAATCAATCCTGCTGTAGTCAGGTTGTCAGTCAGGAATTAATGGATGTCCATGGTGATTTGGACCCCAATCTAGGGGGCAATAAACAAATAGTTGTTGCGGGACAACATTTTTGATACAGTGGTTGTGTAGGGCAGGACACATCACAGTTACAGAGTGACCGAGATAAATGTGATAGGCTGTGAGATGAGAGAGTGAGAGGAGGCTGTGAGATGAGAGAGTGAGAGGAGGCTGTGAGATGAGAGAGTGAGAGGAGGCTGTGAGATGAGAGGGTGAGAGGAGGCTGTGAGATGAGAGAGTGAGAGGAGGCTGTGAGATGAGAGATTGAGAGGAGGAAGTTAGAGGAGGAGTACAATTTGAAGGATGGAAGATGTAAGAGATGGAGAGTTTAGAGGAAGGGAAAAATAAATGAGTGATTCAGGAAGAGGAGGAGTAGAATGACGATGAGGAGGATGGAGGGAGAAGAGGACGGGGGGAAATAAACCAGCGATTGAGGAGGAGGAGTAGAGAGATGATGAAACGGCTGTGTCTGGTGACTTCTAATCAACCTGCTGTAGTCAGGTTGTCACAGAGATTTAATGGATGTCATGGTGACTTTGGACCCCAATCAGAGGGGGAAAATAAACAAAATCAGTGTGCGGGACAACATTGATAMATGGTTGTGTAGGGCAGGACACATCACAGTACCAGAGTGACTGAGATAATGTGAGAAGTGAAATCAGACAGGTCAAACATGCAGTAATGGACAGACCATTGACTGGAAGTACTATACTGCTTGTCATGGGACACACTGCAATCAGGATCCCAAGAACATCCCTAGGACTCTATGTGACAACATCTAGGAAAACTGACGCCATAGAGATACAGGGAACTAAGAATGGCCATGCACACTCTCTTCATGGACTCAATGCAGAATTACTGTATTTAGCACATTTAACTGTATATCACAACTATTTTAACACATGTAACTTCATAGCAAAAATAGTTGCTGTACATGTTTCAGTGTGTGTTTGATTTCAGGGTAGTGGAATAAGTAATTGTGAGCGTACTCTGAGGCATGGACCTTGTGATGCAGGTTGGGCCGTGTGGCTAAATACAGTGATAGAGGTATGGACAGAGCCTGGGGATAGATCCTGACCTACAGTAGACTGATAATCAACGCTGCATAACCAATACGTGACCTTTACCTCTGCTATGTCCTGTATCGACGCCATTCATCTGGATGAGAAGGATATCATTACAGCTCTCTAATGTGTGGTCCGTACCAGTAGGCAACACAAAGTACACAGACGAGACCTGAGGCTGGACCACTGCATTGMTATTCAGCCGCTCTATGATTCCTACAGGAACCCATCTGAAAAGGACACACGTTTCCAACCCACACCAGTCAGTTCCTTCAATTATTCCCCATCTCTCATAGAGAGCATTCGGAAGGAGAGGACAGAGTATTGATTTCAATCAGGCACTTCTGTTCATGCCTACGACACGGGGTCCTTCAATCCCATATAAATAAGAACACAGACCTGTATGACCCTACTGTGTGTGTGCATTACATTTCTCCTTATTATTGGTAAGGCCGCTACTCACCTCAACCAAGGGCAGGGGAGMCATTATACACAACAGGGGAGTCTCTCTGTCTCTGTCTCTCTCTCCCTGCCATCCGTCTCCCTCTCCCCCTCTCCTTTACTCCTGCGGGAGAAAAGCTCTTCCTTACTGTAGTCTACAGGGTGATGAAACTCTACATCAATAGTAGATGTGATGTGTTGGTCTGTTCGAATGAACACACTGATAGAAAATCTGCCTGTCTCTATAGTGGGCTAGGCTCAGGCTGACAGTCAGCATTATCCAACCCATCCAGACAGCCCCCTACGATGCCTTAAAAAACAGCAAGAATTGAATCATATTCTAATTTGCTGAATGTGCGAAAATAATAGGGGAAATCAAAGGCTATTCTTATTAGGGTTCAAACCCAACTCATCAAAGGCTGTGCCACAGAATCTTGTTTCATTCAAATGAGCCTTTCAGTGAGATTCCTTTATTTTCCCAGTTTTAGTGAAATATAACATATGACTTGTCCTTGCTTTTTAATTAAACACCTCTGGCTACAGAAGGCCATGCACTCAGAATAGAGAGAGAGAGAGAGAGAGA
>NC_036856.1:37656378-37669912 GCF_002910315.2 Salvelinus sp. IW2-2015 | reverse complement strand
AGAGAGAAAGAAAGAGAGAGAGAGCGAGAGAGAAAGAGAGAGAGAGCGAGAGAGAAAGAGAGAAGTATAATGTATGTATTGTTCTTCATTATTTCCTCCCAGCTCCCGTCTCCTGAGTCTTGCCCACCCCACCTGTGTGTCAGAGCCAGTTGTTCCTTCAGCTGTTGTGTGTGTTACTACTGTCACAGGACTGGTATAACAGATTGGCTTTGTAACTGTCTCAGGCAGGTTTCTGTTGGCAGTTGTTGCCCTGGCGTGCTGCTGTGTCTCCAGACTCTCATGTGAACCTAATGAAAAGCATGCATGAACCCATGGTCGATGGTTTAAGTGCCAAACCATACTATAATTCAATTGACTACTTTGGAATCATAAGTGCTTGTTTTTCTGGGGAGTATGACACATGAAACAAATAAAATAAAATGTTATTGGTTGTGTACACAGTTAAGCAGGTGTCATGGCGGGTACAGTGAAAAGCTTATGTTCCTAGAACCAATCAATCAATGCAGTAAATGTCAACAAGCACACAATAATCCAAAAAAGAAATGTACAGCAGTAGATATATAAATAGTATGTCAAAATTATTAAAGCCACCAGTGTTCAATGACTATGTACATAGGGCAGCAGTCCCTAAAGTGCAGGGTAGAGTACCAGGTGGTAGCCGGCTAGTGACAGTGACTGAGGGCCAGAGTGGAGTAATGGGCAGAGGGTAAGGTACTGGGCGGAAGGCGTCTAGTGGTGGCTGTTTAACAGTCTGATGACCTGGGGATAGAAGCTGTTTATCAGTCTCTCTATACCAGCTTTGAAGCACCTGTACTGTCCCCTCCTTCTAGATGGTAGTGGGGTGAACAGGCCATGGCTCGGTTGGCCCCAGGGTTCCCCGAGGATCTTCTTGGCCTTTCTGTGAGACCGGGTGCTGTAGATGTGCCCCTGATTGTTGTTGGGCTGACCCCTACACCCTACACTCTTAGAAAAAAATGGTTCCAAAGGGGTTCCTTCAACTGTCCTCATAGGAGAACCCTTTTGGGTCCCATGTAAAACCCTCTGCGGAAAGGGTTCTATTTGGAACCAGTAAGGGTTCTTCAAAGGGTTCTCCTATAGAACCATTTTAGGTTCTAGATAGCACCTTTTTCTTACAGTGTATACTGTAAATTGTGTGATTGATTATGAAACATATTTCCCAAATACCCAGAGAAATCACATGAAATTGATGACCTGCAGCATGCACACACACGACGCACAACACACACACACACACACACACACACACACACACACACACACACACACACCACACACACACAACACACCACAACACACACACACACACACACACACACACACACACACACACACACACATATCCACACACATCTCTTTTGATTGTAATGCAGAGGGAGAAATATTCCCTTATAAACCTCCCTCCCTCTTTTAGAACAGCTAAAAGGCATGTAGCCTGGGGCACTATAATAACCTCATGTTTCATCATGGAAGGATTTAACTTGAGACAGTGAGGAGATGTATGGCAAACAAAGGAGAACCCCAGGCCAGGTACACTAGTATCCACAGAGACAGCAGACCTCTTATTGGATCAAACAACCAGAGGTCATTATAAAGAAGCAGTTCAGCGCCACGGGTAAAAACATACTGTAGGGGCCTATCTCTCACTGCAGACACTTTGACCATGTGAGCTCTCCACTGCTCTCACACCACATTGAACTACCATTCTCCATTCCCCATGAGCGCCAAGTACAAATATTTCCATTTTTACCAACTCCATTACAGCCGTTGAATTAAAACTGTTAGTGCACCATTTGTTTGTGCTATTAGCAGCAACACAGCAACACAGACTCAAAGACTATTTCATTTCAGTGAATAAAATAATGCTTTATTTTACGAATTTCATTCATTTTAATACTTGTTCGTTAGACAGCTTCGTCGGTGTCGGGCACACAGTGTTTCTAGAGTGTGTGGCCCACCTCCCTGTGCATCTCGTAAGTTGTCATTGTAGTGATTAGTTCCCTTTCGAAGGAATTACTATATGATTTGTTTTGCTTCGTCTGTAACTAAGAATTGTGATGTTTATTGTGTTGACTTTTTCATTTTTCTTTCCTGTTATGTGTAAACAAGGATCTATTCATGTAGCCGACCTATGTACAGTGTGCATAGGTCTGGTTTTCCTTCAGTTAAAAACAAGAGAATAAGCATTGGTCTGAAGCCTGAAAAAGAAAGCAAATTTACATGCGCACCACAATGAGTATTCAACCCATGCTCTACCACAGTGGTTCCCAACCTTTTTCGGTTACTCTACCACCAACTGAATTTTGTTCTGCCAGAAGTACTCCTGAAGTACCCCCTCATGTGTATTTTACCAGTAAGGCTATGGTCTCATGAGTTTTCTCAAGTACCCTCTGTGGATAGGCCGAGTACMCCCAGGGGTCCTAGTATCCCTGGTTGGGAACCACTGCTCTACCAAGGCTTTCCAGCACACAGCTTTGACCTACTACAGTAGCTGTGTTGGTATTGTACTTCAAACTATGTGTTGGCAGGTTGCTTGGGGTTCCAACCTTCTCAAACAGCCTAATTCATACTCTTAGAGGAGGTGCTCCCACAATCATGTCATTTGTACCGCAAAACAATGTAAAGTATTGGATTCTTCATACACCACAGTAAGACATTATCCCATTACAATACCTTTTCATGTTTCTTTTTAATTCAATGAATGCAAGTGTTGCTTTTATACTTAATAGACAATCAGGCTTAATTGAGGTGTTTTGTCTTGTAGTAATGTGGTGCATGCATGTATTTCCTTAAACTTTTATTTTAGAAAAACATGTAATAAAAAAAATAWAWATATATATTGATAATAACATGTTTTTTTGGTCAGTAGGTGCCCAACATAACAACCGGTGATGGTGTTGGACATAGTAGCTCAGATAGATAGAGCCTGCATGCATTTTTTTTTATCTCTGCAACTGTTAGCTTAAAGAGTATGAATTAGGCTGTTTGTTAAGATTTGAATCCTAAGCAACTTGTCTACACATAGTTTRAAGAACAATACCAACATCTGTATGCTGGACAACATTGGTAAAGCATATAGATAGATAGASCTTTTGTTTTGAAGGCAAACTGCAAAGTCCACTATTGAGGCTAATCCTTATTGTGGCTAGCTTCACACAGGCGAGCACGGCAGAGTTGAAGAATATCCAACACATGGCAGAGTTGTTAGTTTGGCACTGTTGATCAGCTCACATGTGGATTAAAATGCCAAGAGGACAGGAGAAGGAGCGCACGGTGTCCACAGATCGACTTATAAGAGAAAATATAGGTCGGAACAGGTACCAGAACCACGCAGGTCCCCTAAACGGGACTTTACACCTGAGAGGTTTAACRAAAGAATGGKCAAAATATCTCCTCCAGGAGGAAAACATGCCAATGTTCTGAACCACTGGCAGGAAGTCTAACCATTACACTATGAATCCTGTTCTCAAACCCAGACTTCTAACTCGACGACTGTTGTGAAGGTTACATGTGTTGCTAAGTTCTCAAAACAAATTCTCAGTTTAGTGAGTATTTCTTTTTTGTTGTTGCAAGAATATATATATTTTTTTACAATACGAAACATACACATACCAACAACAGCATACAAAAGCACACAAACATCAACAACATCACACTTGCCAAGTGTTGAGTGAGTATTCTAGGGCCAGGTATACGTATGCTTCAGTGGCTGTCGGTGCTGTTTAACATGAGGGAGGACAATTCTTTTTTTCATGAGCGTGGCCTTATTTCTATTACTTCATAGTAGATGACTGTCATTCATATTCCATTCACCCAGTTCAATGTAACAGCGATAGGTTTAGGCTACTACATGATACTCAAATGTGCCCTATACCCATCATKAGGTTGCTACAACCTAGCCTATGAATGRAMGTTTACAACGTAGGCACACACAGGTTGAGATAAAAATTGGACACAGTGACACATTCAATACCGCCTTGCACACTCTTGCCTGCATCTACAGTTGAAGTTTACATGCACCTTAGCCAAATACATTTAAACTCAGTTATTCCCAATTCCTGACATTTAATCCTAGTAAAAATTCCCTGTCTTAGGTCAGTTAGGATCACCACTTTATTTTAAGAATGTGAAATGTCAGAATAATAGTAGAGAGAATGATTTATTTCAGCTTTTGCTCTGGATAAGAGCGTCTGCTAAATGACTTAAATGTAAATGTAAAATGTTTTATTTCTTTCATCACATTCCCAGTAGGTCAGAAGTTTACATACACTCAATTAGTATTTGGTAGCATTGTCTTTAGATTGTTTAACTTGGGTCAAACGTTTCATGTAGCCTTCCACAAGCTTCCCACAATAAGATGGGTGAATTTTGGCCCATTCCTCCTGACAGAGCTGGTGTAACTGAGTCAGGTTTGTAGGCCTCCTTGCTCACACACGCTTTTTCAGTTCTGCCCACAAATTTTCTGTAGGATTGAGGTCAGGGCTTTGTGATGGCCATTCCAATACCTTGACTCTGTTGTCCTTAAGCCATTTTTCCACAACTTTGGAAGTATGCTGTCCATGTCCATTTGGAAGACCCATTTGTGACCAAGCTTTAACTTCCTGACTGATGTCTTGAGATGTTGCTTCAATATATCCATATAATTTTCCTCCCTCATGATGCCATCTATTTTGTGAAGTGCACCAGACCCTCCTGCAGCAAAGCACCCCCACAACATGATGCTGCCCGACCCGGTGCTTCACAGTTGGGATGGTGTTCTTCGGCTTGCAAGCCKCCCCCTTTTCCCCCCAAACATAACAATCGTCATTATGGCCAAACAGTTCAATTTTTTGTTTCATCAGACCAGAGGACATTTCACCAAAAAGTACAATCTTTGTCCACTTTGTGCAGTTGCAAACCGTAGTCTGGCTTTTTTATGGTGGTTTTGGAGCAGTGGCTTCTTCCTTGCTGAGCGGCCTTTCATGTTATGTCGATATAGGACTCGTTTTACTGTGGATATAAATACTTTTGTAACTGTTTCCTCCAGCATCTTCACAAGGTCCTTTGCTGTTGTTCCGGAATTGATTTGCACTTTTCGCACCAAAGTACGTTCATCTCTAGGAGACAGAACACGTCTCCTTCCTGCGCGGTATGACGTCTGCGTGGTCCCATGGTATTTATACTTACGTACTATTGTTTGTACAGATGAACGTGGTACCTTCAGGCATTTGGAAATTGCTCCCAAGGATGAACCAGACATGTGGAGGTCTACAATTTTCTGCTGTCTCTGCTGAAAGTCTCTGCTGATTTCTTTTGATTTTCCCATGATGTCAAGCAAAGAGGCACTGAGTTTGAAGGTAGTGCTTGAAATACATTCACAGGTACACCTCCAATTGACTCAAATGATGTCAATTAGCCTCAATCAGAAGCTTCTAAAGCCATGACATCATTTTCTGGAATTATCCAAGCTGTTTAAAGGTACAGCCAACTTAGTGTATGTAAACTTCTGACCCACTGGAATTGTGATATAGTGACTTATAAGTGAAATAATCTGTCTGAAAACAATTGTTGGAAAAATKACTTGTGTCATGCACAAAGTAGATGTCCTACCCGACTTGCCAAATCTATAGTTTTTTAATAAGAAATTTGTGGTGGTGAAAAAATGAGTTTCAATGACTCCAACCTAAGGTGTATGTAAACCTCTGACTTCAACTGTAGCTGATCTAGCGTGTAATCATTAATCCAACAGTTGCAAACGAGAGTTTCTATTGGACAAATTATGGTATGTTTATCCCCATTTCATTCCGTTTGCTTCCCTTTAAGATTTKTTTTTCAACAGAATCGGCGGAATGAATACATCCCTGATTACACGTAAACACAGTTCTCTTTCATAGCAGCCACGCTGCATTTCTTGGGTATATGCGCTATACTCCTCTCACCTTTTCCCGACGCTTGTGGACTTCAGTGCACAACATATCAGCTGTATGTGACCAGGCGATAAAACCTTTCCAAGACAAACAATATCATAACCGCTACACACAGTCAACATCGTTGTCACCATATTAGCTAAAGTAAACGTCATAGTCAACATAGCTAATACAACTAGCGTGTTAGTAAACCCACTACAATCATGCAGTACAGTGTACAGTCAGTACAGTAAGCAGTTTAGCAGTTACAGCGGCAGCCACCAGTGGCAATAAATGAGTAAAACAAAAAGCTTACCTTGACTTGGAAGCATTCCAGTGTTGTGTTGTATAGTCATAGCCAGCTAGCTAACTTCGCATCCCTCTTTTTGAGTTGGGTGTTTGAGTAGGCTAAACTAGCTAGCTGCATACGTAGCTAAGTAAGTTCAAGTGAAAGTGAAAAAATAAAATAATAATCTCTCTCTCTCTTGCTTCTCCGTCACTTTTGAAGAAATTAATTTCTTCAAAACTGTTCAACTATTGTCTTTCTCTCTTTTTGAGTCAACTACTCACCACATTTTATGCACTGCAGCTAGCTGTGGCTTATTCTTTYAGTACTAGATTAATTCTCTGATCCTTTGATTGGGTGGACAACATGTCAGTTCATGCTGCAAGAGCTCTGATAGGTTGGAGGACGTCCTCCAGAAGTTGTCATAATTAATGTGTAAGTCTATGGAAGTCAGTGTGCCAAGAGGAGGGCAGAAGCTAGCTGTACTCTGGCTACACAATGGTGCTAGCCTACAGAGTGCTGCTGAGGCTACTGTAGACCTTTATCGCAAAAACAACCATTTAATATATTTGTATAGTTTGATCTAAAAAGGGGAAAAAAAAAACCACACACACACACACACAACACACACACACACACACACACACACACACACACACACACCACACACACACACACACACACACACACACACACACACACACACACACACACACACACACACACACACACACACACACACACCTTAACAGAGGATCTGACAACACAACTAATAATGGATGACACCATCAGGAGGGGCCAAAAGCCATCTATCCACAGGACAGGGACTTCTGTGCTGTTGCTAGGAGACAGAGGACCTTTGTGAGGAGGTGAGAGTTCCTGACCACAGAACCCAGCGTTCCCTGTCCACACATACCTCTGTTTTCATATCTCTGATTCCATGCTGACACTGTCTGAATGGGGGTATAGACATTATTAGCTGCATGTGATAGCTATGTACCTTAACAGTGGAATTGTGTGCTTTACTCACACACTGCTGTGTTTAACCACAAAATGTCTTCTTCTCTTAAGATCACCAAACATCCATAATGCTCACCAATATGTCTGAGGACAAAAGACATGATTCATTACACCTGTGTCTCATTGATAGCTGTCACACGAGGAGGCTGATTGTAAACCACAATTAATCACAATGATTAAATCACACTTCACCTTTCCCACTGGACGTAAACTCCACCTCGTCCATCAGAACACCTGTGTTTGTCAGCTGATCAAGCTCTCTGTCAACTTTGGTACACATATCTGGAGCTGTTGATGTCCCTTGCCACTCGCAGTATCTTTATTTACACAAGTAAATGCACAATTTTTCACCCATCTTTATTGAGTAAAACGGGTCTCAGTCAATCATCAATATGTTCTTTGTCCCTCTGTCTGGTCCTGTGTACCCCACTAACCACAGCCCATCTGTAAATAGCCCATCCAATCTACCTACCTCATCCCCATATTGTTTTAATTGACTTTTTTTCTCTTTTGCACACAAGTATTTCTACTTGCACATCATCATCTGCACATCTATCACTCCAGTGTTAATTTGCTAAATTGTGATTACTTCGCTACTATGGCCTATTTATAGCCTTACCTCCTCACGCCATTTGCACACACTGTATATAGACTTTTTCTATTGTGTTATTGACTGTACGTTTGTTAATTCCATGTGTAACTCTGTGTTGTTGTTTGTGTTGCACTGCTTTGCTTTATCTTGGCAAGGTCGCAGTTGTAAATGAGAACTTGTCCTCAACTGGCCTACCTGGTTAAATAAAGGTKAAATAAAAAAATAAAAAATAAAACAAATGTAAAAAACTGGAAATACCTGTTTTCTCAGTTACCCATGTGCTCTTAATGTAGGGTAATTACACATGACCTAATCCAACCTGTTCCAGTCTCGCTGTAATATAGAACACACGCATCCAACAAAATGTTGTTGTTGTCTAAAGTGGTGACAAATGCTATGTCAGTGTTGGGTTCTTGTTAGTTGTATAATTTGAGGGTGCTTTAGATGGTGGTGGAGGATTCTCAGTGGATATAATTTTAATATGAATGCCAAAAAAGTGCCAAAATTCTGTGTAATTTCTAGGAGCATTTTAAACCCACTTTATCCTCAAATGTTTCCCAGTTTCACCACTGTTGTAAAGCCCTAGTTACATATTTATTTGCATTAACAAAGTCATTTCTGAAGAGTGTTATTTATTTCATGTGATTAGTGATTCATACTTGTGGATTGACCTACAATACACTTTAAAATTGGAGGAATTAGTGCCTCTAGGGGAAAGGGTGTCAAACTAGTTTAAAATTAGCAAAAAATAGTCCTCTATTTCCGATGCTCCCTGACTATAGTGATTAGTAATGAGCTGGACAGTCAAGAAACTGTATGAATATAGGTCCATTATCATTTCTACACAGTTTCCATTTGGTTTGAGTCATTTTGAAGTGTACTGAGTTCGTTCTCTAAACTCTAATGACAGAGCTCAGAGTCAGAACCACATAGCAACAGGTTGTAGACAGCTAAGTATGCGTCTGCTGTGAGCGGGATCTACAGACAGCAACCAAAGATGACACTTCCTACCAAACACACACACGCACGCACGCACGCACGCACGCACGCACGCACGCACACACACACACACATGCACAGAGAGACACAGAGAGACACACACACATACATCAGGCAGGCGCAAGGAGATGCCAGCTGTTGTAACTCATCCCTAACTCAGCAAGGTCTGATTTCCTCAGACAATGGGCATCTGTAGATCCAAGATTCCCTTCAGCATACTTCTCTGTCAGGTTCCCGAAACACGTTCCCTCCATCACTCTCGCCTTAGGGGCATGCTCTAATCCAGGGGTCTCCAATCTTTTATAGTATGAGAGCTACTCATTTCTTTATAGCTTTCAAATGGGCACTTTCTTCTCTTCACCTCGACCCTACAACTCCTCCCTGGGTCCTTGATATACCAGAGATATACTCAACCCTACAACTCCTCCCTGGGTCCTTGATATACCAGGTCAAATAATGGTTCAGAAACAACTCTAAGTGGGCCCCATAAAATTATATTTGGTATTTTCCCGAATTCTGTTTCATTTGTTTATTTTGAATGTTTTCAGTTTTTTTACTGTCAAAATTACAATTATTCATAGAGAAACAATGAAAATTAAAATGTTCTGAGTTCATGTCAATGCTTAAATCACAGCAGACCATTTTTGAGGTCTGGGAGAGAGGAAAAGAGGAATGTGTTGGTCTAGTGGTGTTTCTGCTGTTAGGCCTACTGCTGTTAGGCCTACTAAATGTAACCTTTATTTAACAAGGCAAGTCAGTAAAGAACAAATTCTTATTTAAAATGATGACCTAGGAACAGTGGGTTACCTGCCTTGTTCAGGGGAAGAACAACATATTTTTACCTTGTCAGCTCAGGGATTCGATCAGACAACCTTTCAGTTAATGGCCCAATGCTCTAACCACTAGGCTACCTGCCACTCCATAAACATGTCAYGGAAGAGTTTGCAAAACAATGGCCACCTGATCCATACAAATAGACATGATGTAGTTCTGTCAGATATTAAACTCTACTTGCAGTTAACAATTCACTGAGAAGTTTTTTTGGGGGGAAAGTCTTTCTGTCTACCCACAAGACGGTTATCATTAGCATCGCTAACTGGCTACATACAGAGTGATAGACAAACTCGCGCACCAAACAAGACAGATGGGCAATATTGCTGGAAATTACTTAGCAGAAAATGTGTTACGTCTGGCTTTATAAGCCAATAGTGACTAACCAGGGGTGAGATAATGTCAATGTGGCTTTGATTGGATATTAGCTGGGAGCTTTATGTTAATGACAGCTTGCAAAGGAACACATTAAAAAAATGCATGTACTTTCATAATGTATTTGCGAACTACTCATAGGTAGGCTGTGAGCTACTCATAGGTAGGCTGCGAGCTACTCATAGGTAGGCTGCGAGCTACTCATAGGTAGGCTGTGAGCTACTCATAGGTAGGCTGTGAGCTACTCATAGGTAGGCTGTGAGCTACTCATAGGTAGGCTGTGAGCTAATGGTAGCTGGCGTTGTACCTGTTAGAGACACCTGCTCTAATCCAAACTGACTGCCAGGACTGGGTGAGACTAGAACAGTTTAACACACACATGCACACACACACATACACAAATTGACACAGCCATCTGGTGGCCTGGTGGGGCCTGTTGTTTGGGCTAGGTATTTTGGAGAACTGTCCAATGGAGAACACAAGCCTGCTTTGTACTCCACTGCCCTGGCCCTGCCTAACGGATTAATCCTGCCCAACTSACTGTCTGGGGCAGGAGTGTGTGTGTGTGTTTGTGTGTGTGTGCCTGCATGTGAAAGTATGTTGTAAGTGCACACGTGCGTGGGTCCGTGTGCGTGTCTGTGTGTTCCTCCGTGATTGTATTACTACCTCAGCCATCTGCCATAACTTCCTGTTTTACAGACGGACCAGCCCAGGGGCCGGTTGCACCAGTTGGAGGTTAAAAAGTTGGTCTTAAATGCCACGTCGGACTTTGTGATCAGAATTTACACCTGTTYCACCAACCAAAAATAACACTAGTTAAGTCCAGCGTATAGCAATGCGTGTTCATGAGATTTGATGCTTCATAATGATGGTTTATAGGCAGTGCCCATTACTAGGCTGTTACCATCCTGGTGGCAGTTCCTAAAGGTCCCAAACAGTAATTCTGATTCGCAAGTGAAATAATCCCACCTCCTGAATCCTCATGGGGGAGGGGACCAGTAACATTATCATCAAACTTTATCAATGTAGAATCAACAGTCATTTTTCATACTGTGATCTGGTTTCCTTAGAATATCATACAATTTCATGAACAACGTGATTTTGACTGTTCATGACCTCTAAGTTTGCCAGGCATGTCACTTCACTAATCACTTTGCAAAAGCCCACCCCTATGCAYGCATGTTTTCTTCAYCACAACTGGATGGATCAATAAATAATGACTGTGGTAATACCACTGAATGACGAAAAGATTGGAATAAAGTAGTCTAATGCCATTGAAGGCATGTATCAAATAGTTACTTACTGAAACTCCCAAAGTCATCCAACCATTTTAAATCATTTAAAGCAATAGCTACGTGTGGTTAACTATAGCTTCAGCACCATTTTGATTGGCACAGTGCCATCGTGCTGCTCTGGGACACGTGTGGTTAACTATAGCTTCAGCACCATTTTGATTGGCACAGTGCCATCGTGCTGCTCTGAGACACCACTCGTGTGAGACTTAGATGGCTTATAGGCTCAGCACATTTCTGATTGGGCACAGATGGCATCGCATGTCTCTCTGGTCGAGCACTGTTGTGGTAAGTAACAGATCCCGCCTTCAGCACCCAATTTTTTGCATTCCATTGCGACAGTGCCCATCTTCGTGCGCTTTCCTGGGCACAGGTCGCTGGTGGGTTCACTAGTATGCTTGCTAGTAGCACCAATTTTGGATTGGCACACGTGCATCGAGAGACTGCTCTGAAGGGCGGCTTCAGCACCATTATGCGATGTCGGCACACGCTCGCCAATAAGACTCAGGTGAGCGGGTGGCTGGAGACATCGTGGGTTGAACTATAGCTTCATGCACCATTTTTGATTGGCACAGAGTGGCCATGCTGCTGCTCTGAGACAGTTGCTGGTTAACTATGAGCTTCAGCCACCATTTTTGATTGGCACAGTGCCATCCGGTGCTGCTCTGAGACACGTGTGGTTAACTATAGCTTACAGCACCAATTTTGATTGGCACAGGCATCGTGCTGCTCTGAGACACGTGCTGGTTAACATAGCTTCAGCACCATTTTGATTTGGCACATGTGCATTCGTGCTGCTCTGAGCACGTGTGGTTAACTAATAGCTTCAAGCACCCATTTTGATTGGCAAGCAGTGCATGCATAGAGCTCTGAGAACACGTGTGGTTACTATATAGCTTCAGCACATTTTGATTGGCACAGTGCCATCGTGCGCTCTTGAGACACGTGTGGTTAACTATAAGCTTCAGCACCATTTTGATTGGCACAGTGCCATCGTGCTGCTCTGAGACAGTCTGGTTAACTATAGCTTCAGCACCATTTTGATTGGCACAGTGCCATCGTGCTGCTCTGAGACACGTGTGGTTAACTATAGCTTCAGCACCATATTTGATTGGCACAGTGCCATCGTGCTGCTCTGGACACGTCTGGTTAACTATAGCTTCAGCACCATTTTGATTGCACAGTGCCATAGTGCTGCTCTGAGACACAGTGTGGGGACTTTGTCTTGATAAATCAATAGTTTGGGGTTTCACTGAATCTCCGTTTTGAAATTTTGGGTTCAACTACGGCCTGGGAAATGTCTAGTGTAGTTTCCTGCGACGATAGGAAGGCTGTAGTACTTAGTCTCTCATCTATTATAACATCGAGTCAGAGACGTTTTGGCGAAGCATGTATGTACTTCGCATAGAACAAGCAGATTATTTTTGATAGCATGTTAGTAGGGCTACAACAGACCTTTTAACTAACATAAACAAGTGGATCTATTTTGTAGCATGTTATGTAGGCTACACATAAACAAGTTTCATTATTTTGTTAGCAATGCTTATGTGCCTAACATAGAACAAGTTCCATTATTGGTTAGGCATGTTATGTCGGACTAACATTAATAAGTTGATTATTTTGCTGTTCACTCGTGTTGTAGCCTGTATCCGGACCAAAATCTCTTGACTTGTCAATCAATCAATGTGCTTTWGTTTCCCTGAATCTCCATTTGTAGGCTATATTTGGTTATTTGATCTCTGGCGGGGCAAAGAGGTCGAGGTGCTCATCTTTTACTGAACAGACACATTTAGCATGCTATAATGTAACGTAAATCAAGTGTATTATTTTGCTATTAACATGTGGGACTAGGCTTCTGCTGCTGGGAGCATCTAGGTGTCMTTGAAGGCTCAAAAACAAGATGATTGACAGCTTGTGATGGCCCCAAAATATGGGGTGGCTTCCAATCTTTACAGGGTAAATACATCTACATCTGTGTCAAATTTGGTGCTTTTATAACAAAGTGCACTAGTGAGTCAACATGTTCAGCTTCTGTTCATCATTTATACTGTATATCCATTTGTGTACATACCAGTTTTAATAGTGCTCTTACTACTTTCTACTACTGGTTCTTCTTGTTATTCTTAATTATTGATATTGTACTGCACTGTTGAGAGAGCTTGCAAGTAAGCATTTCACTGCCCTGTTTATACCTGCTGTATACCTGCTATGTGACTAATACAGTTTTATTTGGAAT
>NC_036856.1:37655145-37656278 GCF_002910315.2 Salvelinus sp. IW2-2015 | reverse complement strand
CTCTCCTCTCTGTCACTGTCTGAATCAACAGGGTCTTCTTCAATCTTCACCCCCTTCTCTCCTCTCTGTCACTGTCTGAATCAACAGGGTCTTCTCCAATCTTCACCTCCTTCTCTCCTCTCTGTCACTGTCTGAATCAACAGGGTCTTCTCCAATCTTCACCCCATTCTCTCCTCTCGGTCACTGTCTGAATCAACAGGGTCTTCTCCAATCTTCACCCCATTCCCTCCTCTCTGTCACTGTCTGAATCAACAGGCAAACAAAAGCCCATGGTTCATTTATTAACGCTACAGTCCCATCAGAGTTCAAAGGTGGAAAGCACAACTGTTGAAGCATTGCTTGGCAACANCACTCACATGATGGTAGTGATGGGGGGGTTGTGTTCTGACCATTTGTAATAGTCCCTCGATGCTTCCGTCCCTTTTCTTCTTGTTTGGTGCCTAATGAACACAACCCAGCTCTCTTTCCTGACAGGGTCTTCTTCAATCTTCACCCCACTCTCCTCTCTGTCTGAATCAACAGGGTCTTCTTCAATCTTCACCCCATTCTCTCCTCTCTGTCACTGTCTGAATCAGCAGGGTCTTCTTCAATCTTCACCCCATTCTCTCCTCTCTGTCACTGTCTGAATCAACAGGGTCTTCTTCAATCTTCACCCCAATTCTCTCCTCTTGTCACTGTCTGAATCAACAGGGTCTTCTTCAAATCTTCACCCCCTTCTCTCCTCTCTGTCACTGTCTGAATCAACAGGGTCTTCTTCAATCTTCACCCCCTTCTCTCCTCTCTGTCACTGTCTGAATCAACAGGGTCTTCTCCAATCTTCACCTCCTTCTCTCCTCTCTGTCACTGTCTGAATCAACAGGGTCTTCTCCAATCTTCACCCCATTCTCTCCTCTCGGTCACTGTCTGAATCAAACGGGTCTTCTCCAATCTTCACCCCATTCCCTCCTCTCTGTCACTGTCTGAATCAACAGGCAAACAAAAGCCCATGGTTCATTATTTAACGCTACAGTCCCATCAGAGTTCAAAGGTGGAAAGCACAACTGTTGAGCATTGCTTGGCAACACCACCTGACACCCGACACCGACCGGTGTTTCTTTATAAGGTCTGTTAAGAGGTGTTTTTAAAGAAAGAGA
>NC_036856.1:37618248-37655120 GCF_002910315.2 Salvelinus sp. IW2-2015 | reverse complement strand
GTGTATATACACACCTCTCACTCAGTAAACTATAAACAGTGTGTAGTAGTGGTGTGTATATACACACCTCTCACTCAGTAAACTATAAACAGTGTGTAGTAGTGGTGTGTATATACACCTCTCACTCAGTAAACTATATACAGTGTGTAGTAGTGGTGTGTATATACACACCTCTACTCAGTAAACATAAACAGTGTGTAGTAGTGGTGTGTATATACACACCTCTCACTCAGTAAACTATAAAACAGTGTGTAGTAGTGGTGTGTATATACACCTCTCACTCAGTAAACTATAAACAGTGTGTAGTAGTGGTGTGTATACACACCTCTCACTCAGTAAACTATAAACAGTGTGTAGTAGTGGTGTGTATACAACACCTCTCACTCAGTAAACTTAAAACAAGTGTGTAGTAGTGGTGTGTATATACACCTCTCACGCAGTAAACTATAAACAGGTGTAGTAGTGGTGTGTATACACACCTCTCACTCAGTAAACTATAACAGTGTGTAGTAGTGGTGTGTATATACACACCTCTCACTCCAGTAAACTATAAACAGTGTGTAGTAGTGGTGTGTATACACACCTCTCACTCAGTAAACTATAAACAGTGTGTAGTAGTGGTGTGTATACACACCTCTCACTCAGTAAACTATAAACAGTTGTAGTAGTGGTGTGTATACACACCTCTCACTCAGTAAACTATAAACAGTGTGTAGTAGTGGTGTGTATACACGCCTCTCACTCAGTAAAACTATAAACAGTGTGTAGTAGTGATGTGTATATACACGCCTCACTCAGTAAACTATAAACAGTGTGTAGTAGTGGTGTGAATATACACGCCTCTCACTCAGTAAACTTATAAACAGTGTGTAGTAGTGGTGTGTATATACACCTCTCACTCAGTAAACTATAAACAGTGTGTAGTAGTGGTGTGTATATACACCTCTCACTCAGTAAACTATAAACAGGTGTAGTAGTGGTGTGAATATACACGCCTCTCACGCGAGTAAACTATAAACAGCGTCAACCTTGTGTCTTCAGAAGTGAACTGGTGGAGATTGCCGTGCAAATTAAAGCCTACAGCGCCTACTAGTGGTTGAAACGAAAACCTTACGTGCAAGAGCTACTTTGAAAGTAGGGATGAGGACTGATTGGCTGATTTAATTCATTAGATCATTCCATTGTGGTGGAAAACAGGCTATTAGAGACGGA
Source organism: Salvelinus sp. IW2-2015 (assembly GCF_002910315.2). Taxonomy (NCBI): domain Eukaryota; kingdom Metazoa; phylum Chordata; class Actinopteri; order Salmoniformes; family Salmonidae; genus Salvelinus; species Salvelinus sp. IW2-2015. The sequence goes on along the minus strand of NC_036856.1, from coordinate 37,653,908 downwards.
CACAGCACTTCCTTCCTATTTATACTTTTTATTTTCCATTTACAAAGACAACAACAACAACACATTGACAACAAACATCCAAACATGACAATAAACTATAGAAGGGGTAAGGGATATTTTATTTATTTAACCTTTATTTAACTTGGCAAGTCAGTTAAGAACAAATTCTTTATTACAATGACGGCCTACACCGGCTAAACCCGTACGACGTTGGGCCAATTGTGTGCCGCCCCATGGGACTCCCAATCACGGCCGGTTGTGATACAGCCTGGATTCAAATCAGGGTGTCTGTAGTGAAGCCTCAAGCACTGAGGCGGGGTGATGGTTTGGGTGAGGGTACAGTTGATGAACAAGTACAGACAGTTGATATACTATGCTTTACACACGTTCCTCTAGTGTCCCAGAGGCCCTCTAGGTCATGGGAGGGGGGGGGGTTTCTGGTCACCTCACATGGAGGTAGTGATGGGGGGGTTGTGTTCTGGTCACTCACATGGAGGTAGTGATGGGGGTTGTGTTCTGGTCACTCACATGGAGGTAGTGATGGGGGGTTGTTCTGGTCACTCACATGGAGGTAGTGATGGGGGGTTGTGTTCTGTCACTCACATGGAGGTAGTGATGGGGGGTTGTGTTCTGGTCACTCACATGGAGGTAGTGATGGGGGGTTGTTTCTGGTCACTCACATGGAGGTAGATGGGGGGGTGTGTTCTGGTCACTCACATGGAGGTAGTGATGGGGGGGTTGTGTTCTTGTCACTCACATGGAGGTAGTGATGGGGGGTTGTTCTGGTCACTCACATGGAGGTAGTGATGGGGGAGTTGTGTTCTGGTCACTCACATGGAGGTAGTGATGGGGGGGTTGTGTTCTGGTCACTCACATGGAGGTAGTGATGGGGGGTTTGTGTTCTGGTCACTCACATGGAGGTAGTGATGGGGGGGGTTGTGTTTGGTCACTCACATTGAGGTAGTGATGGGGGGGTTGGTTCTGACCATGGTCACTCACATGAGGTAGTGATGGGGGGGGTTGTGTTCTGGTCACTCACATGGAGGTAGTGATGGGGGGTGTTTCTGGTCACTCACATGGAGGTAGTGATGGGGGGTTGTGTTTCTGGTCACTCACATGGAGGTAGTGATGGGGGGGTTGTTTCTGGTCACTCACATGGAGGTAGTATGGGTGGTTGTTCTGGTCACTCACATGGAGGTAGTTGATGGGGGGGGTTGTGTTCTGGTCACTCACATGGAGGTAGTGATGGGTGAGTTGTGTTCTGGTCACTCACATGGAGGTAGTGATGGGTGAGTTGTGTTCTGGTCACTCACATGGAGGTAGTGATGGGGGAGTTGTGTTCTGGTCACTCACATGGAGGTAGTGATGGGGGTTGTGTTCTGGTCACTCACATGGAGGTAGTGATGGGGGGGGGGGTGTTTCTGGTCACTCACATGGAGGTATGAGGGGGGTTGTGTACTGGTCACTCACATGGAGGTAGTGATGGGGGGTTGTGTTCTGGTCACTCACATGGAGGTAGTGATGGGGGGTTGTTCTGGTCACTCACATGGAGGTAGTGATGGGGGGGGGTGTTCTGGTCACTCACATGGAGGTAGTGATGGGGGTTGTGTTCTGGTCACTCACATGGAGGTAGTGATGGGGGGGTGTTCTGGTCACTCACATGGAGGTAGTGATGGTGGGGGGGTGTTCTGGTCACTCACATGGAGGTAGTGATGGGGGGGTGTTCTGGTCACTCACATGGAGGTAGTGATGGGGGGGTGTTCTGGTCACTCACATGGAGGTAGTGATGGGGGGGATGTTCTGGTCATCACATGGAGGTAGTGATGGGGGTGTTGTGTTCTGGTCACTCACATGGGAGTAGTGATGGGGGGGTTGTGTTCTGGTCACTCACATGGAGGTAGTGATGGGGGGGGTGTTGTGTTCTGGTCACTCACATGGAGGTAGTGATGGGGGGGTTGTGTTCTGGTCACTCACATGGAGGTAGTGATGGGGGGGTTGTGTTCTGGTCACTCACATGGAGGTAGTGATGGGGGGTGTTCTGCGTCACTCACATGGAGGTAGTGATGGGGGGTTGTGTTCTTGTCACTCACATGGAGGTAGTGAGGGGGGGGGTTGTGTTCTGGTCACTCACATGGAGGTAGTGAAGGGGGGGGGGGTGTTCTGGTCACTCACATGGAGGTAGTGATGGGGGGGGGGGGGTTGTGTTCTGGTCACTCACATGGAGGTAGTGATGGGGGGGGGGTTTGTTTCTGGCCACTCACATGATGGTAGTGATGGGGGGTTGTGTTCTGACCATTTGTAATAGTCCCTCGATGCTTCCGTCCCTTTTCTTCTTGTTTGGTGCCTAATGAACACAACCCAGCTCTCTTTTCCTGACAGGGTCTTCTTCAATCTTCACCCCACTCTCCTCTCTGTCTGAATCAACAGGGTCTTCTTCAATCTTCACCCCATTCTCTCCTCTCTGTCACTGTCTGAATCAGCAGGGTCTTCTTCAATCTTCACCCCATTCTCTCCTCTCTGTCACTGTCTGAATCAACAGGGTCTTCTTCAATCTTCACCCCATTCTCTCCTCTCTGTCACTGTCTGAATCAACAGGGTCTTCTTCAATCTTCACCCCCTTCTTCTCTCTCTGTCACTGTCTGAATCAACAGGGTCTTCTTCAATCTTCACCCCCTTCTCTCCTCTCTGTCACTGTCTGAATCAACAGGGTCTTCTCCAATCTTCACCTCCTTCTCTCCTCTCTGTCACTGTCTGAATCAACAGGGTCTTCCCAATCTTCACCCCATTCTCTCCTCTCGGTCACTGTCTGAATCAACAGGGTCTTCTCCAATCTTTCACCCCATTCCCTCCTCTCTGTCACTGTCTGAATCAACAGGCAAACAAAAGCCCATGGTTCATTTATTAACGCTACAGTCCCATCAGAGTTCAAAGGTGGAAAGCACAACTGTTGAAGCATTGCTTGGCAACACCACCTGACACCCGACACCGACCGGTGTTTTCTTTATAAGGTCTGTTAAGAGGTGTTTTTTAAGAAAGAGAGGCTGGTTTGGGAGGAGAATGGTAGATCTGGTCTGTTAACAGGTGTTTTTAAAGAAAGAGAGGCTGGTTTGGGAGGAGATGGTAGATCTGGTCTGTTTACAGGTGTTTTTTAAGAAAGAAGAGGCTGGTTTGGGAGGAGAATGGTAGATCTGGTCTGTTAACAGGTGTTTTTAAAGAAAAAGAGGCTGGTTTGGGAGGAGAATGGTAGATCTGGTCTGTTAACAGGTGCTTTTAAAGAAAGAGAGGCTGGCTTGGGAGGAGAATGGTAGATCTGGTCTGGTGCACTGGGTGGGTTCCTGACAGTAAAATGAACAAAACAATGAAAATATGACAATAGATCAGTGTGGGGGTCAGAGGGCAAAGGTAGCACCCCCACAGACAGGCATTCCATTCCAGTGACCCCCTGGCAACAACAACCAGTCAGCCTCTTCTTTAGGGCTGGTGGTTAAAGTGTACACTGTCCTGGCCGTACTGCAAGGGTTGAGGCAACACACTGTATGTATTGGCTACAGTAATGTATCTATTCAGTTATGTATCTATTCAGTTATGTATCTATTCACCAACATCAATTAAATTGATTGATGTGAGGACAATAAGCTATCCTACTACATAATTACACAGTGGGCGACCTATACCACATGTTGACAAATAGGCCTAATGTAGGCTAATATAAACGCCTCAAACTCTTCCATTTACTACAAGGGAATGATGCCAAAGCTCTTGAATGCAAATGAATTTGGATGACAAAACATTTGCATCCAGTTGCAGGGAGTTGGGACCCTGATGCCACTGCTGGGTGTCTCCCCTGTCCCCCCGAGAGCCCTGACCCCATGTAGCAAGCAGATCCCTCTCAACCACTCTGATAGCGCAAGCTGCTGGTTCTTAGGCCACGCTGTTCCCCCCATGTTAGGTTTTACACAGAGAGAGAGAGAGGAGACGCTCCTGATTCCGCTATGATGCAATGTCGATATGTCCACGTGCAAATCAAGCGCACTCTGATGCAGAGCAGGATACGGTTGGTTGTAGGTGTGTGTGTCTCCCCTTTGACATAGCCGAGCACGCCAGAGAGAAGACACGTTGCGCTTAGTTTTTAGCACAGCAGATAGCAACGAGGTGGTAGCAAGCAAGAACAGATGGATTGGTTTACACAGCTAGAGAGAGCACACTCAGAACACAATATCGAGCTTGGTCCTCTTTTAGCACACGGGTACGTAGAGCGTCCACCAGAACCAGGAACAGTGTTCATGGTTAGGTGTTCTACACACGTAGCAGAGACGTTTAGAACGAGAGGAAAACACGAGTTCTGTGTAGGTTTTTCTACTACAGTAGGAAGACGAAAGAGTAGTGTTACTGCTCAAGATCTGAAATGGGACATTTCTTTGTTGTCGTTAGGTCTCTTGTATCTACAGTGCAAGGTCGAGACTGAGTATTATGCTGTGGCTTTGAACACGCCTCCTTACAAGCCAACACAAGGATCCGAAGTGAGAGATTTGATTAAACAACCCAGTCTGATTGCTGAACTGTTTACCTCACCCGTATAGGTTCTGCATTAAACTCAACTGTTTTGTTCCCCTACACCAAGGAAACTTTCCTGTCCGGACTACCCCTGAAGAGCGAGGCCAAGAGCGGAACAGGATGGGCCTATGGGAAGGTAATTACTATCAGGGGAAAGTGGAAGAGAGGGAGGCACCGGAAAGCACTGGTTTAGGTTCTTTCATTCCCCACTCTTATATCGCCCCTCACCCTACCTTGACTGCATTGCAGGCCAACCTCGGGCTGGTGAGATGTAGAGTCCTCGGATGTCGCTGGCTCCCCGGTCGCACTCCCCCCAGCAAGAGGCCCTAGAGTCCTGAATGTTCCCCCGGGACCAGGCCTTCCATGAGTGACCAAAGACCTGCTCCGGGCACCACCCAGGACCCTCTCTGTCTCCAGCCGCTGCCTCAGTGGCCTCTCCCTGGCCACACGCCCTCTCCGTGATGCCTCCAGCTCCAGCCTGTCTAATTGGGACTGCTCCCAAAGCCACCTTCTCCTGCTACTCGTTCTTCTTCTCCCTCAGCCTCCTCATCCTCCTCCTTCTCCCTCAATCTCCCCTCCTCCCGCTCCTCATTCTCCTTCTCCCTCAGTCTGCCCCCTCCCGCTCCTCATTCTCCTTCTCCTCACCGCGCTCCTCTCCCTTGGATCCCTCCATTCTCCCGGAACAGAATTCCCACCAAGCTGCTGGGAATGTGGAGTGAATTGAGATCAGCCTCCGTTCCAGAGCTCCTCTGGTCCTCCAGGTGCAGACTGAAGGGCCTGAGATACCTTGGAGAGGTGGATCGAGGGAGGGGCCGCAGGGAGTGTACACCCAGCTTCGAGGGGGAGTGTAAGTCTCCAGGATGGATTGAGTAGGAAGGCCTCCGAGTGCTACGCCCTCCACACAGAAGAAATTCCTCGCCGCCATGTGGCACGTGTCAGCTAATGCGAGTGCTTTGGTACAGCAGATGCCCAAGAATAGGACAGGCTGGAGCTGGAGGGGGGGCGCAATACAAACGTACTGATTGCTGCGTAGCTGGGCCAGTGAGAGACACCATAGCAAGTCAGAGAGACAGGACGGTGATATAGAAATGAAAACTAGCTGGATTCCGGGGCGGCTGTGCTGCGCCCGGGTTAAGGCACGACAAAACGAGGAAGTACGAGAACGGCCTGAGCACCCAATTCGTGGAAGGACATGGACCATGCGAGACATTCAAGCTATTACTATCCCTTCTGTGGCCACATTAGCGAACGTAGCAATAGGTTTCCGTGGAAACGTTTTGCTAGCAAGAGGTGGAGGAATGGAAGTAAACCTATCCTATATGAACTCTACTGCGTTGTCTGTGTGAGAGTAGCCTTGAGGGTGATGATTGGTTGAAGAGGACTCTGCCATTGCGACATCGCATTGGGTTCAGGGCTCTCGGCCTGGCTGTCTTTCCTGTTGTAAAAACCTAAGCCCAATGTTCCTCGGCCGATACGTGGTGGACTCTCCCATCACGCCCTAGCAAACCAACGTCGGCATCAGATGCAGTGTGCGTTGTTCGTTACGAGGCGACATCCTGCTTGGTTTAATAGACCATAGACCGATATACGGTGGTCCTCGCGGCTCGGATCAGCGTCCAGCTTTCCTGATAACCAGCAGTAGGTCAGTCATAGAAAAAGTCGGTTGACGAGGATCTAGCTAGCTCACAATGTCTGGGTTCAGCCGTCTCGCTCTCTGCCGTGTGATAACGGGAGACCCTAGCATCCAAGCCGAGTTACCAGCCATCTGGTTGAGAGGGATCCCTGCTTAGACTAAAACATGTGCGTCCAGCCCAACCATTGTTTCTCTCTGCGTCTCTCGTGTGTGGTTTAAAAAATACACCAATGTTCCTGCCCTCTCTCTCTCCTGTTGTAAAACCTAACCAACATTCCTCTCTCTCTCTCTCCTGTGTAAAACCTAACCAACGTTCCTCTCTTTCCTGTGTAAAAACCTAACTGACGTTCCTCTCTCTCTCCTGTGTAAAACCTAACCAACGTTCCTCTCTCTCGCTCTCCAAACCTATCCATCGTTCTTCCCTCCCCCCTGTGTAGGAGAGCCTGCTGAAGGTGAGATTGTAACACCAGTGTTTCAGAGAGTGTAACTCTCAGAGGGGCCCTGCTACAGTCCTCCACACAGAGGGGCCCTGCTACGGCAGGACATGGTACAGTCCTCCACACAGAGGGGCCCTGCTACAGTCCTCCACACAGAGGGGCCCTGCTACGGCAGGACATGGTACAGTCCTCCACACAGAGGGGCCCTGCTACAGCCATGGTATATCAGACCGTATACCACGGGTATGACAAAACATATATTTAACCAGTTTATAATAGCATTAAGGCACCTCAGGGGTTTGTGGTATATGGCCAATATACCATGGCTAAGGGCTGTATCCAGACCTCATTGGTTAAATAACCCACAGCGTTAGATATATGCTCAGATGATTTTCACAGGCTAACGTTAGCTCGCTAGCTGTAACTACCTCCATTCATAGACACCAACTACCTTCAGTGTCTATTGCTGAAGGCGTCTCCTTCCTGGGGACCTTCGTTAAGAACCCTGACTCTTGCTTTAAACATGAACACGCACCGCGTGAGGTATGATTTTGGAAAACATAGGGAACGTAACTTTGATATCAGCAAGAAATAATACATTTTCTTTGAAAAGGTTAAATTCCTACACACCTTCATAGAGTTGGTGCTCTCAGGGCCAGATCTCCATGTTACGACGCTTGTTTACAGAAGTCAGACGTGACCACCTGTGCTAATTAGCTAACGTGATTTTCCAGTTTAAAAAAAAATAATATTTTTTTACAATAAGGAGGTAGAAATAACTAATGATGATAATGCCCTTTGTGTAAGAGCTGTTTGAATAGAAATCCTGGAATTTCAGCCTGTTTGGGTCCATATCATGACATCACAATCTGATCGGATTTATTCCGACCAATGACCAGTCATCCTTTATTTGCAGATGTATCCTCCTACTTTGAAGGGGTACGTGGGTAGGCTCTAGAGCAGGACTGACTAAACTGGGGCCTGCGTGCCAAACTTGGCCAACGATAACGTTTCGCCCGACAAAAGGTTACAGAATTCAGTTGGGGTCTTAACTTACTGTTTTTTCCCGCCCCGTGGCAAAATGAGTGGAATTACATGAAATGTGTTATACAATTGTATAATTGTTCTCTTCAACCCATGGCACAATATGCAGAATTGCAGGAAATGTACTTTAAAAATGTATTTGTTTCTCTCTACCAAATCTCGCTTATTAAGCTGCGTTTACATGGTACAAGGTAGACGGCAAACCGGATGTCATTGTGTTCGACCTGTAAATCGTATGCCACTATGCCGACTGGTACCGACGGTTTTTTGTGTCTCTCGTCTAACGCAGCATAGGGTCCCCTAAGTCTAGGTAATAAGGGTAATGATAACGTGTTGTTAGGTGTCAAGTTACGGCACTAATTCTATGATTGCTTAAAAAAAGTTTTTGCTTCAAGACCATAAAAGTTTATTTTTACATATTATATTTCTAAATAGTTGATATCTATTTGCTCCCGCCCATGGCCACAACTCAGATAATATTTCACCACCAACTAAAGTTGAGCACCCCGGTAGTCTAGACGAGCCTGCCGCCAATCAGGCTGTGTATGTAAATATATTTACATTTGTATCACCCAACCAGACTGAGCATTTCAACGGCAAAAGGAGGCTCAGGGAAATAAATTATGAAACAATGATGGTGTTATTTTACTGAAATAACAACAACGTGATTTATAATCATATACAGTGATGATTTAAATATTAAACATTCTGCATGGGCTTTAAGTAGCAATGGGACATGATCTCTGGCATTAAATCTGATATTTGGTATCTCTATAACATATAGAGAAAGGATTGCATCTTGCCCAATTCAATCCATAAAAGTGAAATGTACAACAAAGCAGAATACCAATAAAGATTTCACAATGATAATCATTCAATAGTAACATTAATACAGGAAAATACAGTAGTTTGATCTGAAAATAGATTTATTCATGAAACATGTCTCAGGGGTTCAGGTAGCGTCGCGTTAGAGAGACAGGCCTGGAATCAACATGTCGCTGGTCTCAAACTAGGCCACTACTAGGTCCACTACTAGGTCCACTACTAGGGTCCACTACTAGGGTCCACTACTAGGGTCCACTACTAGGGTCCACTACTAGGGTCCACTACTAGGGTCCACTACTAGGGTACTCAGGTCATACTAGGGTCCACTACTGGTCACTCTGGGTCCACTACTGGGTCCACTACTAGGGTCCACTACTAGGGTCCACTACTAGGGTCCACTACTAGGTCCACTACTGGGTCCACTACTGGGTCCACTACTGGGTCCATCTACTAGGGTCCACTACTAGGGTCCACTACTAGGTCCACTACTAGGTCCACTACTGGGTCCACTACTGGGGTCCACTACTAGGGTCCAACTACTAGGTCCACTACTAGGGTCCACTACTAGGTCCACTACTAGGTCCACTACTAAGTCACTATGGTCCATACTGGTCACTACTAGGTCACTACTAGGTCCACTACTGGTCCCACTACTGGGTCCACTACTGGGTCCCTACTAGGTCCACTACTGGTCCACTACTGGTCTACACAATCCTCGGGTCCACTACTAGGTCCACTACTAAGGTCAAGTCACATACTAGGGTCCACTTACTAGCCACTATGTCACTTGGGTCGCACTACTAGGTCCACTACTAGGTCCACTACTAAGGTCCACTACTGGGTCCACTAACTAGGGTCCACTACTAAGGGTCCAACTACTAAGGTCCACTACTAGGTCCACTACTAGGGTCCACTACTGGGTCCACTCTAGGGTCCACTACTAGCGGTCCACTACTAGGTCCACTACTGGGTCCACTACTGGGTCTACAACTGGGCACTACTGGGTCCACTACTGGTCACAATCTAGGTCACTACTAGGTCCACTACTAGGTCCACTACTAGGTCCACTACTAAGGTCCACTACTAAGGTCCACTACTGGGTCCACTACTAGGTCCACTACTAGTCCACTACTAGGTCCACTACTAGGTCCACTACTAGGTCCACTACTAGTCCACTGATACTCTCTAAATGATCAACACAGCTGTTCACACAAAGGTTCATTTTGGAGAAATGTAAATACAGCACTAATTTCACCTTTAATAAAAAATAAAGTAAGGAYGTCACCCAGTGTYCTCTCTATCGCCCCCTATCTTCCATAAACACACGTATTAAAACTGCCTTCTAAAAATGTTGTCGTCCCGTCTCAAGACTTACGTATCCAAACTGGTCCACACGGACCAAAGCGGGTTTGTTAAAAAAATATATACATGTATCCTCGGATTAGATCCGTCGACTATTCCATATCTTGGATGCTTCGTCAGAATCAACAGGTCCTTGGGCTGTATTATCACTCCATGCAGAAAAAGCTTTTACTAGACTGGTAATATCTCTGATCAGCCTTGAAAAATTGCTTTAATTTCATTCATATGCCAATCCCTCAGCCATAGTTGTAACAGGCAATATCTGCTCTGTTCAAAATCACTAGAAGCAGCAGACAAGGCAATCAATTTCTCCTTTGTTATTTTATTATCCATGGAACCACTGGCCCAGGCAATYCATCAAAGGAAAAACACCAATAGGCAGACGATATTGTACTATATCTAGACAATGTATCTCTATTGCTCCCAATGCATTGAAGATCACAGATAAATTCAGCTTAATCTCAAATTACAAAATTAATCAAAACCAAAAATCAGCCCTACTGCCTCTCAAGATCCCCATGGAGGACTGCATATCTACTTACAGTTATAGATCTGTCACTCTCATTGAAAGCAAAGTCTAGGAAGCCAGTAGATCTGTTCTATGTGCACTATTTCTATGCTTCCCGTTCTTCAGTTTTGTTTTTTGCCTCTTTTACTTTAAAGTTTTGTTCACCAGCTTCAAAACAGCTGAAAATACTATATGTTTGGTTATGGAAAATATATTTCACAGCGGTTTAGATGGTACAATGATCCTGTAGTCGACACTAGACTTGCTTGTGATGTCACAAACTAAAATTAGGTTTACTATTAGATTTTTAGCAACCAGGAAATGGTGGAGTTAATTTCCTCTAAAAAATGTTTTGTGGCAGCCCACAGGTACAATGTGTGAACTAATAAATATAAAATATATGAACAGAATATGAATTTTAAATATTGTACCTGTAACCCCCCCACCACACACACAAAGTCACTGGTTCGAATCCCTGGCTGGTTGGAAGTCTGATGGGAAACACAATGGCTAAGGTGTTGCATTGCAGTCTCTGGACCTGATTTGAAGTCCCGTCTGGGCCGCGGTCTCCTGATCTCCCTGCAGTACTCTGTCTCCGTTTGACTCTATTTACATAGAACTTAATGTCCGACCAGTTCTCTGCTTTTGAGCGCCACAGGTTCTGACTGGAGGCATTTGAGGCAGTCCCTCTTTTCAGGAACTCGGCTATCTTTATGAACGCATCATGTGTTCTCTACTGCTGCTACCTCATCAGTGATCGACTTTAATCTCACGGTTTTCTTCGGGTGGCTAGGGTGCCTGTATGACGGGTCGCTGGGCGCGACGTGCGCCGGTCGGCTGGGAGCCGGCTCAGCTGGGCGCCTGTGTGCCGGGTCGGCTGAGGACCTGTGCGCCGGGTCGGCTGGGTGCCTCGTGGCGGGTCGGCGTACCGTGCCTGGGTGCCGTGCGCGGGTCGGCTGGTGCTGTCGCGGTCGGCTGGTGCTGTGCCCGGGTGCTGGGCCGTCGCGGGTCGGCGCCTGTGCGTGCGGGTCGGCTGGTGCTGTGCGCGGTCGCTGGGCCCTGGTCGCTGGGCGACGGGTCCTGGGCGCCTGTGCGAGGTGCGGCGCCTGCGACGGGCTGGTGGACGGGTCGGTGACCTGTTGAAAAAAGTTGCTTAAAAGATTGCAAAAACGGCAGCAAAGAATGGAAATAATTTCACATGCAAATCACAGCTTCTTCTACACTACTGTAACATTTTTAGATTTCACTTTTTGGCTCAACAGGAGTTGACAATTTTGCAGCTGAAACAACCAGAGAAAGACAGAACAAATGAATAGGTTAAATAAACATGACCATTTCAGGCAAATTTCTGTATAAAAAAAATATATTATTAAGGGATGGCTGCAAAACCATCCACTTGGAGAGCTAGCCTGACCTTACAAGGTGTAAAACCATCCACTTGGAGAGCTAGCCTGACCTACAAGGTGTAACAAACCATCCACTTGGAGAGCTAGCCTGCTGACCTACAAGTGTAACAAACATCCACTTGAGAGAGCGATAGCCTGACCTACAAGGTGTAACAAACCATCCACTTGGAGAGCTAGCCTGACCTTACAGGCTGTACATTAGACTTACATGTATTTTTGGTGTTTCACCTGGGTAGAGTGGACAGTGCTCCAGCCCAAAACAACCTCATTCCACTTGAAACTTTTGAATTTGCCAGCAGACTCCGCGACTTTTGTTGGTCCTGACGTCAGTGCAGAGGATTCCACAGCGCTGCCAATGTTCATTAAGTTGTATCCCATTTGAACAGCCAGCGTCGGACAGGCGTACGTTTTGTTCTCCTCGTTGTAGCCAGCAACAGCTCTCACTGCCGTGATGACGTGAGGTAAATTACTAGGTATGACCAGTCCTCAAAGCACATCAGAGGTGTTACACGTCCTGGCCGTGATGAGGAGTCTGCCACCTCTCTCATTCTTTGTTGGATGTATTTATGTCTTCTGTCATCTGGCGGTAGTTTGTTGTACATCTCTTCTCCCATGAGGAGGATACATTTGTCATTTCTAACCACAAATGAAACTTGGCCGGAGTTCATACCACAAACTATCTTCCAAAGACCTGTGCTGACGTAGTCGGGTTGAGGACACAACTTAACACCATTGCTGACTGAATCCTCATATTTTGTCCAGGTTTTGGTTCTTCTGCTTTGGGGTTCAGAGGGCAGTATCTGACATGTTTCCATAGTGACTTTTGAATGTACAGACCTTGACAGTGCAAGCAGTGGGTGTAATCTGGAGTGGATCCTGGCACTTTGGACGGGAACAGGAGGCCAGCTCTCCACTCCCACGTCCTGCTACTGCACCCTCTGACATATCAGGCACCCTCCGACAGATCCTCTTAGCTGGATTATGAGCCCCAGAGATCTGTTTGGATGTTCTAGTCTTTGTTGCCTCTGAAGGCTGATCTCAGTCCCCGGGTTGTTTTCATCACATAAGTTAGACAGATCAGATGGTTCATTCACCACACCACTAGAATGGCATGTTCTCTTGGCTGGTTTACGTGCCTCAGAGTCTTCTTTAGTGCAGGAGCTCCTGTCTGAAGAGTTGCTGTCTGTAGCCGAGATGTTTTCCTCACTCCAGGTAGAGAAATGAGATGCTTCATTTGATTCCACGTTACTAGAAACCTAAAGGGGGAAACAAAAAGGAAAGATTAATGTAATATGAAACTCAGACAGCAGAGATCCATTTTGGAACTTAGATATGTTCGTAGAGTTATCATATTAAACAATGTACAGTGCATTTGGAAAGTATTCAGACCCCTTGACTTTTCCCCCTTTTTTTACGTTACAGACTTATTTTAAATTGGTAAAATACTTTATTCCCCTCATCAATCTACACACACAATACCCCATAATGACAAAGCAAAAACAGGTTTAGAAATTTTTGCAAATGTATAAAAAATAAACATACCTTATTTAAATAAGTATTCAGACCTTTGCTATGAGACTCAAATTGTCAGTGCAAAAACCAAGCCATGAGGTCGAAGGAATTCCGTAGAGCTCAGAGACAGGATTGTGTTGAGGCAGAGATCTGGAGAAGGGTACCAAAACATTTCTGCAGCATTGAAGGTTCCCAAGAACACAGTGGCCTCCATCATTCTTAAATGGAAGAAGTTTGGAACACTAAGACTCTTCCTAGAGCTGGCCGCCGGCCAAACTGAGCAATCGGAGGAGAAGGGCCTTGGTCAGGGAGGTGACCAAGAACCCGATGGTCACTCTGACAGAGCTCCAGAGTTCCTGTGGAGTTGGGAGAACCTTCCAGAAGGACAACCATCTCTGCAGCACTCCACCAATCAGGAGATTGTAGTTTCTGGATTCGACCATGTTAATGACCTAAGGCTCTTTTCTTATAATTAAGTCTATGATTTGATAGAGCAGTCTGACTGAGCGGTGGTAGCACCAGCAGGTTCGTAAGCGTTCATTCAAACAGCACTTTCGTGTGTTTTGCCGGCAGCTCTTTGCTGTGCTTCAAGCATTGCGCTGTTTATGACTTCAACCTATCAACTCCCGAGATTAGGCTGGTGTAACCGATGTGAAATGGCTAGCTAGTTAGCGGGTGCGCACTAATAGCGTTTCAAACGTCACTCGCTCTGAGACTTGGAGTAGTTGTTCCCCTTGCTCTGCATGGGTAACGCTGCTTCGAGGGTGGCTGTTGTCGATGTGTTCCTGGTTCGAGCCCAGGTAGCGGTGAGGAGAGGGATGGAAGCTATACTGTTACATTGGCAATACTAAAGTGCCTATAAGAACATCCAATAGTCAAAGGTATATGAAATACAAATCGTAAGAGAGAAATAGTCCTATAATAACTACAACCTAAAACTTCTTACCTGGGAATATTGAAAACTCATGTTAAAAGGAAGCACCAGCTTTCATATGTTCTCATGTTCTGAGCAAGGAACTTAAACGTTAGCTTTCTTACATGGCACATATTGCACTTTTACTTTTTCTCCGACACTTTGTTTTTGCATTATTTAAACCAAATTGAACATGTTTCATTATTATTTGAGGCTAAATTGATTTTATTGATGTATTATATTAAGTTAAAATAAGTGTTCATTCAGTATTGTTGTAATTGTCATTATTACAAATAAATAAAAATAAAATAAATAAAAAATAAAATAAATAAAATCAGCCGATTGATCGGTATCGGCTTTTTTTGATCCTCCAATAATCGGTATCGGCGTTAAAATCATAATCGGTCGACCTCTACTCTGAATGTCCTTGAGTTGCCCAGCCAGAGCCCGGAATTGAACATCTCAGGAGAGACCTGAAAATAGCTGTACAGCGACGCTACCCATCCAACCCGACAGAGCTTGAGTGGATCTGCAGAGAAGAATGGAGAAACTCCCCAAATACAGGTGTCAAAACTTGTAGCGTCATACCCAAGAAGACTCGAGGTTGTAAACGCTGCCAAAAGTGCTCCAACAAAGTACTGCGTAAAAGGTCTGAATACTTGTGATGATTGTGCAAAATTTATAAAAACCTGTTTTTTGCTTTGTCATTATGGGTTGTGTGTGATTGATGAGGGGGAAAAAAACTTTTAATCAATTTTAGAATAAGGCTGTAACGTAACAAAATGTGGAAAAATACTTTACCATGTACGTGGGCAATTTCGTGGAATGAGACTCAGATTTTCACGTAAAATGTACACTACATGATCAGAAGTATGTGGACACCTGCCTGTCAAACATCTCATTCCAAAATCCTGGGCATTAATATGGAGTTGGTCCCCCTTTTCTGTTATAACAGCCTCCACTCTTCTGGGAAGGCTTTCCACTAGATGATGAAACATTGCTACAGGGACTTGCTTCCAATCAGCCACAAGACATTACTGAGGTCGGGGCACTGATTTTGGGAGATTAGGCCTGGCTCGCAGTCGGCGTTCCATTTCATCCAAAAGGTGTGGGGTTGAGGTCAGGGCTCTGTGCAGGCCAGTCAAGTTCTTCCACACCAATCTCAACAAACCATTTCTGTATGGACTTCGCTTTGTGCACGGGGGCATTGTCATGCTGAAACAGGAAAGGGCCTTCCCCAAACTGTTTCCACAAAGTTGAAAGCACAGAATCTCTAGAATGTCAATGTATGCTGTAGCATTAAGATTTCCCTTCACTGGAACTAAGGGCCTGAACCATGAAAAACAGCCCCAGACCATTATTCCTCCTTCACCAAATTTACAGTTGGCACTATGCATTCGGACAGGTAGCGTTCTCCGGTCATCCGTCAAAACAGAATTTGTCCATCGGACTGCCAGATGGTGAAAAGTGATTCATCACTCCAGAGAACGTGTTTCCACTGCTCCAGAGTCCAGTGTGTGGCGAGCTTTACACCCCATGGTGATGTTAGGCTTGTGTGCGGCTGCTCGGCCGTGATGAAACTCATTTAAATGAAGCTCCGGCGAACAGTTAATTGTGCTACGTTGCTTCCAGGGCAGTTTGGAAACTCTAGTGAGTGTTGAACCGAGGACAGACATTTTTAAATCTCACGCTTCAGCACTTGGCGTCCTGCTCTGTGAGCTTGTGTGGTCTACCGCTTCGCGCTAGCCGTTGTTCTCCTTGACGTTTCCACTTCACAATAACACACAGTTGACCGGCAGCTCAGCAGGGCAAAATTTGACGAACTGACTTGTTGGAAAGGTGGCATCCTATGACGTGCCACGTTGAAAGTCACTGAGCTCTCAGTAAGACCATTTTACTGACAATGTTTGTCTATGGAGATTGCATGCGGTGTGCTCAATTTTACACACGTGTCAGCAACGGGTGCAGCTGAAATAGCCGAATCCACTAATTTAAAAGGGTGTCCACATACTTTTGTATATATAGTGTATGTCAAACAAAAACCAATGATTGCAAGGTTAAACAAATCATACAAGTACTGTATGCACAAGGACAACTTTTGAACAATTTCCCACAGAATGTTTTACAAAAACACATTTACTGGAAGACCACGTCATTCTGTTACCAAACTTTGCATCTACAAAAGTAGTCCTTGTACATAGAGTTGTATGGTTTGTTTCACTTTGCAATCATAGATTTTTGTTTGACATATATTTAATTACTTTCTCCAACTTGACAGTATTTAGAAGTCTGCTGTTTTGGGTTCACCCAGGGAGTTCTATAGACACACATCATTCTATTTCGTTTGTCCATTCTGTGAGTGGGAGATATTAAGGTTGTGATTTTGCTTGCAAATGTAATGTCCATAATGCTGGAATTGTCCATATACTTTATATTTAAAATGTATATATTCATGTTCATATTTTTTTTTAGTATTCATTTTCTGTAAAGAAATTGCTTTCAGAATCTCATGTAATCACTTGGCTGTTTTCTCTGGAATTAAATGCTGCCTTTTTGTGCTGTTCTACATGTTTACTAATACATTAAATATAATCTTACTTGTTCTGAAGAGGTGCTGGGACTCTGATGAACTTCACCGTTTTCACTCTGAGCTGCAGACCATTCTGGATTTACTGCAGAGAGGAGCTGAGAGTCACTGGTTGGTTCTGATACTCTGCTGTCAGATTCCAGCTGCTGTTCCTCCTGATTCGTCCAGAGTACCTCTTGTTTTGTGGGCTCTGGGTCCTCCAGACCCAGCCTGGGGATTCTCTCCTGCTGCTCTGGGGGAACCTCCTCTTTAGAGACAGAGAGAGAGGGCTGCTGGGAGTCTGGAGAGAAGGGAGGAGGAATGTGTCTCTCCATCCCATCAACACGTTTGTCTATGTTTTCTACCTGGGCTTCAGAGAGGAGCTGAGAGTCCCTGGTTGGTTCTGATCCTCTGTAGTCCTCTCCATCAGGTTCTGTTTTGATCTGTTCAGTTGTGTTGGTGGGTAGAGAGTCCCTCTCTCTGTTCTCCAAGGTTTGGTCAAGATGTGAACGCAGAGGTGGTTTCTGTTCATAGTCACTTTTCACACAGGCAGGAATCAAGAGGTCTTTGGTATCAGGTTCCAGACCTTGAGGCTGCTCTTCCTTCTGAGTGGTCCTGAGTTCCTCCTGTTCCTCTTTAATCTGTGTGGACTCTGGGTCCTCCTGCCTCTGACTGGAGCTACTCTCCTGCTCACAGTGCTGCTGCTCAGGGGGAACCTCCTCTTCAGAGACAGGAAGAGAGAGCTGCTGGGAGTCTGGAGGGAAGAAAATGAGAACAAATCAAATCAGAGTTTATTCACGTACAGCAGGATACAGCAGGATACAGCAGGATGGAGCAGGATACAGCAGGATGCAGCAGGTGTAAACAGTACCGCAAAACGCTTGATTGCAAGCTCTTCCTTAACAATGCAGTTCAGAGGAGGCTGTAGGGAGGTGCTATAGGAGGAATCAATGGAACTGAGTACAACATATGGTTTCCATATGATTAATACTGTTCCATGTATTCCATTCCAGCCATTACAATAAGACCATCCTCCTAAAACTCCCCCACCAGCCTCCTCTGATGTAGTTATACTGGTCATATAAAGTAATACACGAGAATAAATAAAAAAATTGATGTTTCCGGTTTCTATCCACACACACACACACACACACACACACACCACACACACGATGCTTCTTGTTCCCTCTGGTAAGTGATCCGTGTGATCTTCAGACCTGGGTTCAAATACTATTTGAAATCATTTCCATACTGAGTGAAACAGATAAGAGTGAGTGGAGTGTTAGGATAGAACCCAAACTCACTGTGTCGGCTAGAATAGATCTACTGTCATGTCAATAAAAGGTTTTTAGGTTTTAAAGATGTATACAGTCCATAGACTCTCAAAGCAGGGTTGATCACATTTAACCTTAACCATTCCAACGTATTTAATAGAACTAAAAAACACCTAAAATAAATAAAAAATGTTTTATGGAAGTGGTGATTTTGCTAGGTCTACAGGAAACATGCTTGTTTGGGTCCCCCAGGTGTGGAGACAGACGGGATAATATACTGCAGTCATACTGTGTGTGTGAATGACTAAATGAGTATAATTATTTGATAAATCATTTTGTTTCCCACAGTAGCTATTATTACAAACCTGCTCGATGTAACTTGATTTCCGGGTGGAAAACCAAATCCAACAGCCTCTGTAGACGTTTGTTCTCCTCCTTCGAACGAAGATTTCTACCTGGTACTCGACTATCTTTTTCTCAAAGACAGCCGATATCTCCACAGCAGCCGCTGTTAATCGCTGAGTAAGAAACGTATTCAACTCCATCTGTAATTTTTAGGGTCTATAGAGCCACATGTCAACGAGGAAAATAAACCAACGTTCTAGCTATTCACTTCCTGCTTTAATTCTTCTTCCTTTCGATTTGGTTGTCGGATTGCATCCAACTTTAAGGTGCATACACCGCCACCTACTGTAGTGGTGTGTGAGGCCATTCACGGCCTACCTACATTACATTCTTTGATACAATAATACAATATTGGGAAAAAGGAAAATTGGCACCCATTCCGCTATTGAACCCTATCTAGTCCAACTCTAGACCAATGAGTTGAGAAGACATAACCCTACCACTCCCCCTGCAGCTGTTCTGCAGTAAATCCTCGCAATCCCAAGTACTTCTCTACCGCTGCCATCACAGCCTCTATTTTCTGTGACTTTCAATTCATTTCTGCAGTACAATTGACAACCACGGCTATAAATGATAAAAAGCCAACCTTACTGAAGCCAATATTCTTCCCATCGCGGTCTCTTGATCTCTGCCTCCTCACAGGAATCCTCTCAGGACTCCTCACCCTGTATCCCTGTTCCTCTACCACTCTCTTCCCTGCTTCAGCATACGACACTTCCTGTACTACTGTAACCATGGCAACCTCCATCTGCCTTTCTCTCACCAGACATCTCCCGTCTCCAGCCCCATGATCCCCCCCACAACTTTTTACATCATACAGGTTTCTCCGATCAAACAGCCTAATCTAAATAGAGCTCAATCAAATACAAAATGCACTGTCATGTTAACAAACAACATATCCTAAAAACAGGACAGGTCAATGTAAAATGGACAATATGAAATGGACAATCACAACCGTTGTCCAGGAGTTTCACCCCATTGTCATGATCAGTGGTTTCAAGTTTGTATCCGTACATTTTTGACAAGCTCATCATAACGAAAAATAAAATACTTCTGCATTTCTTGCTGTGTAAACACATTGCAAATAGGCTCCTAAAACTCCTGATGAAGTTGGGTAGCTGATATTCAGAGTTTAAATAGCCACATTTATTAGTCACAGGAAACAGGACTAATAAAGCCAACGCAATGACCTGTTTTACAAAACGGTGGGCCTCCACATCGAAGGGCATTCATAAAATCCCATTGCAGGCCGAGTTGCTGTACCAGGCGGATCCTCTCAATTGTGCAGCTGTAAAAGTTTGTGAGAGTTTTAGGTGACAAGCCAAATGTTTTCAGCCTCCTGAGGTTGTGCCACCCACATTGTTCCATCCTTTCAACAGCGCCATGCTCCAGAGAGAAAAACACGTCACAGTCCCTTATCTCGAAATCCGGAGCGCCCTCTCCTCTGGGTGGAGGAAACACAATAAATCATCATGAGTCCACTCCAAGTTACCTTCACCAACTCAACAGTCCCCAACCTCTCCTCCACCCAATCTGACACCACATATGGATCAACCAAAAAGCAAGGATCCATTCTCTTCACAAATGTCACTCCCACTGGGCCAAAATCATCCTTGGGACGAGGGACGACTCGGCAATCCTCACCGCAGCTACATCACCCGACACCCTCACTCTAAACAAATTCTGGAGCTCTTATCCCCGTTTTTTTTTGCTTCTTCTTTTTATTCTTCTATGGTGTTTTGGAACCAAACTTCAATGTTGCATCTCCGTCACCTACTGGAAGTACGTTTCCTGTGCTCTTTTGTAGATGTTGTAGAACGCTAGCTACCTGCAGTAACCCATCAACCCCGTATGGACGATCCACTGAGGTTAACGAATACTGGGAACGAAATTTGAACGAATTTGTCAACCGTGTGAAAGAAAGGTTTTGAAGTTGGAGGCATATTTACTTCCAGTAGGTGGTAGTACACCATTTAAATTGTGTACCAAATGCCTTAAAACAATATAGAAGAAGAAGAAGCAGAACGTGAACGGCTAGTGCTTTGGTTTGTTTACGTCGTGAATATAAAATGTCACAATTACAGTTCTTGAATGTGTTTCTTACCGAACGACTAACAGCGGTAGCTATGGAGATATCTGTTGTACTTGAACAAAATTTAGGCGAGTACCAGGAAGAAATCTCCCGTTCAAATGAGGAGAACAAACGTCTACAGAACCTGTTGGATTTGGTTTTCAGCTCCGAAATCAAGTTACACCGCGAGGTTGTAATTATATTAATGACAACTCAAAATGCACGAATCATATAGTTACTGTGGGCAACACTTATTGATCAAATAATTATACAAATGTAATCATTATTGGTTTTCTTTTCCCCCCGCCAGACTCCAGCAGCTCTCTCTTCCTGTCTCTAAAGAGGAGGTTCCCCCTGAGCAGCAGCACTGTGAGCAGGAGAGGAGCCCCAGTCAGAGGCAGGAGGACCCAGAGCCCACACAGATTAAAGAGGAACAGGAGGAACTCAGGACCAATCAGGAGGAAGACCAGCCTCAAGGTCTGGAACCTGATACCAAAGACCTCTTGATTCCTGCCTGTGTGAAAAGTGACTATGAACAGGACCACCTCTGCCCTCACATCTTGACCAAACCTTGGAGAACAGAGAGAGGGACTCTCTACCCACCAACACAACTGAAGAGATCAAAACAGAACCTGATGGAGAGGACTACAGAGGATCAGAACCAACCGGGGACTCTCAACTCCTCTCTGAAGCCCAGGTAGAAAACATAGACGAACGTGTTGATGGGATGGAGAGACACATTCCCCTCCCTTCTCTCCAGACTCCCAGCAGCCCTCTCTCTCTGTCTCTAAAGAGGAGGTTCCCCCAGAGCAGCAGGAGAGAAGCCCAGCTGGTCTGGAGGACCCAGAGCCCACAAAACAAGAGGAACTCTGGACGATTCAGGAGGAACAGCAGCGGAATCTGACAGCAGAGTATCAGAACCAACCAGTGACTCTCAGCTCCTCTCTGCAGTAAATCCAGACTGTTCTGCAGCTCGGGTGAAAACAGAGTATGTGTTGATGGGGCAGTGGAGATGCTTGTTCTTCTTTTCTTCCCTCCAGACTCCCAGCAGCTCTCTCTTCCTGTCTCTGAAGAGGAGGTTCCCCCTGAGCAGCAGCTCTGTGAGCAGGAGAGGAGCCCCAGTCAGAGGCAGGAGACCAGAGCCCACACAGATTAAAGAGGAACTCAGGCCAATCAGGAGGAAGACCAGCCTCAAGGTCTGGAGTCTGAAATCAGAGTATCAGAACCAACCAGCCTCTGCAGAGTATTAGAATCAACGTCTGTAGCAAATCCAGACTGTTTTGCTGCTCAGAGTGAAAAGATAGAAGAATATGTTGATGGGTTGGAGAGACCCATTCTACATTCCTACCCTCCAGAACTCCCTGTCTTTGAAGAGGAGTTCCCCCTGAGCAGCAAGAGAGGAGCCCCTGTCTGCAGCAGGAGGACCCAGAGCCCACAAAGGTTAAAGACAAATGGGAGGAATTCAGGACCAGGCAGGAGGAAAGAGCAGCTTCACATTGGGCTATCAAGAATCAACAAGCCTTTGTAGAGTATCAGAACCAACCCTCTCTGTAGCAAATCCAGACTGTTCTGAAGCCCAGGTAGAAAACATAGAAGAACGTGTTGATGGGATGGAGAGACACATTCCCCCTCCCTTCTCTCCAGACTCCCAGCAGCCCTCTCTCTCTGTCTCTAAAGAGGAGGTTCCCCCAGAGCAGCAGGAGAGAATCCCCAGGCTGGKTCTGAAGGACCCAGAGCCCACAAAACAAGAGGAACTCTGGACGATTCAGGAGGAACAGCAGCCGGAATCTGACAGCAGCGTATCAGAACCAACCAGTGACTCTCAGCTCCTCTCTGCAGTAAATCCAGACTGTTCTGCAGCTCAGAGTGAAAACGGTCAAGTTCATCAGAGTCCCAGCACATCTTCAGAACAAGTAAGATTTAATTTATTATTAAACATGTTCAAAGGCACTCAGCACAAAAAAGCAGCATTTAATTCCAGAGACTACATGATATTTTGATAGCAATTTCCTTACAGAATATGAATAATTGTAAAGTAATTTAAATATGAAGTATATACATTGTTTAAAATGCTAAACTCTATGACCATATCTCAGTTCCAAAATGGGATCTCTGCTGTCCAAGAGTTTTCATATTACATTAATCTTTCCTTTTTGTTTTCTTCTTAGGTTTCTAGTAACGTGGAATCACATGAARCATCTMATTTCTCTACCTGGAGTGAGGAAAACATCTCGGCTACAGACAGCAACTCATCACACAGAGCTCACTCCAACTATAAGCAAACTCATGAAGGCACGTAAACCAGCCAAGAGAACGATGGCCATTACTAGTGGATGTGTGAATGAACCATCCTGACTGTCTAACTTATTGTATCAAAATCAACCCGGGGCACGTGAACGAATCAGCCCTTCAGACGGCAAACAAAACATGAACATCAAACAGACTCTGGGGCTTCATAATCCAGCTAAGAGGAATCTGTCGGAGGGTGCCTTATTATGTCAGAGGGATGTCAGTAGCAGGACGTGGGAGTGGAGACTGGCCTCCTGTCCCGTCCCAAAGTGCCAGGATCCACTCCAGATTACACCCACTTGCTTGCACTGTCAAGGTCTGACATTCAAAAGTCACTATGGAAACTATGTCAAATACTTCCCTCCTGAACCCCAAAGCAGAAGAACCAAAACCTGGACAAAATATGAGATATCAGTCAGCAATGGTGTTTAAGTTGTTCCTCTACACCGACTACGTCAGCACAGGTCTTCTGGAAAGATAGTTTGTGGTATGAACTCCGGCCAAGTTTTCATTTGTGGTTAGAAATGCAAAATGTATCCTCCTCATGGGAAGAGAGTTACAACAAACACTACCGCCATAGGACAGAAGATAATCAATAATACATATACAACAAGAAATGAAGCAGAGTGGCAAGACTCGCTCATCACGGGCCAGGACGTGTACACTCTGATGTGCTTTGAGGACTTGGTCATACCTAGTATATTACCTCACGTCATCACGGCAGTGAGAGACTGTTGCTGGCCTACAGGAGAACAAAACGTACGCCTGTCCGGCGCTGGCCGTTCAAATGGGATCAACTTTAATGAAACATGGCAGCTGCTGTGGAATCCTCTGCACTGACGTCAGGACAACACAAAGCGCGGAGTCTGCTGGCAAATTCAAAAGTTTCAAGTGGAATGAGGTTGTTTTGGCTGGAGCACTGTCCACTCTCAGTGAACCAAAAATAAATGATAAGTCAAATGTACACCATTGTAGCTCTAGGCACGCTCTCCAAGTGGATGGTTTTTTGACAACCCTTGTAGGTCAGGCTAGTCTCTCCAAGGTGTGACATTGTTACACTTGTAGGTCAGGCTAGCTCTCCCAGTGGATGGTTTGGTTACACGCTTGTAGGCAGACTAGTCCTCTAACGATGGACTATGGTTTGTTACACCTTGAGGTAGTCAGGCTAGCTCTTCACAAGTGGATGGTTTTTACACCTTGTAGGTCAGGCTAGCTCTCCAAGTGGATGGATTTGCTACTCTATTGTAGGTCAGGCTAGCTCTCCGCTGGAATGGTTGTTACACCTTGTATTCGTTTTCAGGCTAAGCTCTCCAAGTGGATGGTTTGTCACACCTTGTCAGGTCATTAGCTCTCCAAGTGGATGTTTGTAACACCTTGTAGGTCAGGACTAGCTCTCCAAGTGGAGGATGGTTGTTACAACCTTGTGTAGGTCAGGCTAGCTCTCCAAGTGGATGGTTTGTTACACTTAGTAGGCAGACATGAGCTCTCCAAGATGAGGATGGGTTGTTTACACCTTTGTAGGTCAGCTAGCTCTCCAAGTGGACATGGTTGTTACAACCTTGTAGTCAGAGCTACCTTCCAAGTGGATGGTTTGTTACAGCCTTGTAGGTCAGGCTACCTCCAAGTGGATGGTTTGTTACACCTTGTCGGTCAGCGCTAGTCTCCAAGTGATGGTTTGTACACCTTGTAGGTCAGGCTAGCTCTCCAAGTGGATGGTTTGTTACCACCTTGATAGGCGTGCAGGCTCTCCAAGTGATGGTGTTACACCTTGTAGTCAGGCTAGCTCTCCAATGGATGGTTTGTTACACCTTGTAGGTCAGGCTAGCTCTTCCAAGATGGATGGTTTGTTTTACCACCTTGTAGGTCAGCTACTCTCCAAGTGGATGGTTTGTACAACCTTGTAGGTCAGCTAGCTTCTCCAAGTGGATGGTTTGTACACCTTGTAGGTCAGGACTAGCTTCCCAAGTGGATGTTTTTACACCTTGTAGGTCAGGCTAGCTCTCCCAAGTGGATGGTTTGTTTTAAACCTCTGTAGGTCAGGCTAGCTCTCCAAGTGGATGTAGTGATTTGTTACACCTTGTAGGTCAGGCTAGCTCTCCAAGTGGATGGTTTGTTACACCCTGTAGGTACAGGCTAGCCTCTCAAGTGGATGTGTTTGTACACCTTGTAAGTCAGGCTAGCTCTCCAGTGATGGTTTGTTACACCTTGTAGGCAGGCTAGCTCTCCAAGTGGATGGTTTTGTTTACACCTTGCTGGTCAGGCTAGCTCTCCAGGTGAATGCTCTATGTTTCTAACTTCGATAGTCAGGCTAGCTCTCCAAGTGGCAATGGTTGTTTACACCTTGTAGGTCAGGCTAGCTCGGTGCACAAGTGGGGATTGTTTGTTACACCTTGTAGGTCAGCTACTCTCCCAAGTGGATGGTTGTTACACCTTGAGTCAAGCTAGCTCTCCAAGTGGATGGTTTGTTAACCTTGTAGGTCAGGCTAGCTCTCCAAGTGATGGTTTGTTACACCTTGATAGTCAGGCTAGCTCTCCAAGTGGATCGGGTTGTCTACACC
The DNA here is from genome assembly GCF_002910315.2 of Salvelinus sp. IW2-2015. NCBI lineage: Eukaryota > Metazoa > Chordata > Actinopteri > Salmoniformes > Salmonidae > Salvelinus > Salvelinus sp. IW2-2015. The sequence continues at coordinate 37,628,551 of NC_036856.1, read as the reverse complement.
TTGTAGGCCAGGCTAGCTCTCCAAATGTGATGGGTTTCCACCATCCCTATAATATATGTTTTTTATACCAGTATTGGCCTGGAAATAGTTCCAATGTTTATTTAACCCATTTATTTCTGTCCTATCTCTACATGTATTTTTTGCAATCTTATTCCAACAGGTCCCCAGCGGGCACTGCCGTGCACACAGGGCGTGACCTGTGCCAGCACCCCTCGCACAAGTGACGGCCATCGCCAGAATCCTACGCCTTGTCGAACACAGGCACGCCCTGAGGCTGCCGACCCTTGTACACACAGGCGCCCTGCCACGGTCCGAACCTACCCTTCAATTTCACATGCTTGCGCACTCCTAACACCACCCTGCCAGCCTACCCCCGTCACACACGGCCCCTGCCAGCCGGACCCCCTGCACACAGGCCGCCCCTGACAGCCGACCCCGTCACACAGGCCCCGAGCCAGCCACCCCCGTCACACAGGGCGCAACCTGTCAGGCGCGACCCCCGTCACACAGGGCGCGCTCCTAGCAGACCGACCCACCCTTCAACAACACGGCGCCCTTCCAGCGACCCCCGTCACACCAGGCGCCCCTGCCAGCCGACCCCCGTCACCAAGGCGCCCTTCCCAAAGCCGACCCCCCGTCACACAGGCGCCCTGGCCAGCCCGACCCCCGTCCACACCCCGCACAGGGCGCCTGCAGTCCGACCCCCGTCACCACAGGCGCCTGCCAGCCGACCCCCGTCAGCACAGGCGCCCTGGCCAGCGAGCCCGCAGACCGCGCACACGCACCCAAGTCAGAGCCCGATCTGACACGCACCCAGTCCCGACCCGAGTGCGCACACACCCGCACCCAGAACCGACCCCCACACGCACCCAGCTGACCCCTTGTCGCACTGCGCCCGGCCAGCCGACCCGTCGCACAGGCACCCAAGCGAACCCGTCGAACAGACCACCCAGCCGACCCGTCGTACAGTGCACCCACCCGTGTTCCACAGGCACCCAGCTCCGACCCGTTCACGCCATCAACACCCGCCACACAGGTCACCCAGGACCCGCGATTCCCGATCGTTACAGCACCCAGCCGACCGACCGTCGTCACAGCACCCGAGACCGACCCGTCGATCAGGCACGCCAGCCACCGTCGTACAGGCACCCACCGACCCGTCGTCACAACGCCACCCACCCCGCCCCCGAGAAAAAACACTGTGAGATTAAAGGGATCAATTGTGAGTATCAGCAGTAAGAAACACATTATATGCCGTGATAAAAGACCATAGCCGAGTTCCTCTGAAAGAGGGACTGCCTCAAACTGCCTCCAGTCAGAACCTTTGTGGCGCTCAAAAGCAGAGACTGGTGGTCGAGGCATTAATTCTATGTAAAAAGAGTCCAACGGGAACAGAAGTACTGCAGGGAGATCAGGGCAGCAGCCCAACGGACTTAACCTCAGGTTCCAGAGACTGGCAACCCAACACCTTAGCCAAACAAAATGTTATATCTTTGACTCAGTAATTATTCCAGTGGCCGCAGCCCAACTAGGGATCGAAGTTGTCTATAAAAGTTCAGGGAATGATGGCAAAGTTAGATAATCGCTTAATGTAAGTTTACTTTTAATGCCGTCTATCTTGCATAGTATCAAAAGACATGGACATGTCGGCGTAGTCTAGTCAATTCCACCAAAATCGGGATCGGACACAATCATCTATTTCTCCCCACCATTATATCTGCAAGAGATGTACTGAAAGTACAGGCAAGTCAAAGTTATACTCCAAAACATTAAGAGAATGGAAGGTATATCCAAACACTTATTTATATATAAATCGAATACACATCTTATCTACAGACAGAAACAACAATTTGATAAGCGGTGGAAGCAATGGCCCACTTGTTTTCACACCACCTGACGAAACAGATCAGTGTACGTGAAGCGGTTCCCTGAGAGTGGTCTCGTGCCTTGCTCAATGCGCACAACGAGCAGGCGAAGGTTGCGCTCTAGAGATACCACAGAAGCCTACCAGAATTTCATTGTTCCATCTCCAGACCTTGGAGATTCCAATACGCAGTGACTTGTCCAGTACCGCCAGGTTCATGGCCTCTAAGGACATGATCAATGAAATGTTACCTGGCTAAAACCATTTACCACAACTACTACATTCCAAACTGTTTTCCGTAGCTCACTGACTAACCTAGTGTTGAGCTAACGTTGGCAAAATGCACTGCTTTTCCAGAAGTCCTGGTTGAAATATTCACAGAATCAGAAGGGATGAAATCCGGAATCCTTTATCCAGGATTTCCAGAATACCTGTGAGTTTTGGGAAAGCTATCAGTTGGGCTGTATTAAAGTTACTATTGAATCATCATCATCATTGTGAAATCTTTATTGATAGAGATAAATACTGCTTCCTACATGGTCACTTTTATGATAGAATTGGGCAGGACTCAATCGTTTTGCCATTTATAAGAGATACAAATATATATATATCAGACATCCCGATTTAATGTCTGGTGTATGTCACATTACTCGACAACTTCATTAGGTGTCGAATTAGGGAGATAGGCTTACAATATGTGCCAATGTTACCCTAAATAGCTTAGTTTTATTTTCCACAACAGACAGACTTTTGTGTGTTTTAGAATGGTTTGTTTTTCATACACCTGAGAATAGTGGGAAAAGACACTGCCGCAATCAAAACAAGGGCTTCATTCAAATATTGAAATTCAAGACAGTTTATCGAAACATGATTAGTACCATTATTATAACACACAAAAACAGTCTCATATCTCCAAAACATCTAGTTTATGTATGAAACCACTGTCATTATAATGATCTGTCATGTATTAACTCTGTGACGTTATTAGAGACCGAGCCTTCAGGAAGTGTTCGCACCCCTTGACTTTGTCCACGTTTCGTGTTACAGCCTGAATTTAAAATAGATTGAATTTAGATTGTTGTCACTGACCTACACACAATATCTCATAATGTCAGTGGAATTMGTTTTTTATTTTACAAATTAAATTAGATATTTCTGTATTTCATTTTCAATAAATGTGCAAATATTTCTAAAAACATGTTTCCACTTTGTCATTATGGGGTACTGTGTGTAGATGGGTGGTGGGGGGGGGGATATTTAATCCATTTTTAATTCAGGATGTAACACAACATGTGGAATAAGTCCAGTGGTATGAATGCTTTCTGAAGGCTCTGTACATGTAAAGGATGAGCCAGAGAGACAGGAGTTAATATGTTTAGTGTGATTGGATCAGTTGACTTTTACAAACTGAAGTGACCTTTGACAGAAACTGTACGTCTTGAATTTTACATATGAATGCTCGCGCTTTGAACCATATCTTTGATGTTATTCTCTTGTTGTCGTTTTCTTTGTTTGCTCAAAATTGATTGTTATGCCTTTTTGGGGTGGACTCTTGGGCCCTTGTGGTGATACAGGTCTGACTTTTACCAAAATGAATGAACCCTTTCAGAACACTTGATACAGGTCTTGACTTTTACCAAAATGAATGAACCCTTTACAGACACTTGATACAGGTCTTGACTTGACCAAAATGAATGAACCCTTTACAGAACACTGAACAGGTCTTGACTTTGACCAAAATGAATGAACCCTTTACAGAACACTTGATACAGGTCTTGACTTCGACCAATGAATGAACCTTTACAAAGACTTGATACAGTCTGGACTTTTGCAAAATGGAATGAACCCTTACAAGAACACTTGATACAGGTCTGACTTCGAGCCAAATGAATGACCCTTTACAGAACACTTGTACAGGTCTGGACTTTGACCAAATGGATAACCTTTACCGACACTTGATACAGGTCTTGACTTTGACCAATGACGACCTTTACAGAACACTTGATACAGGTCTGGACTTTGACCAAAATGAATGAAACCTTTACAGAACACTTTCGACCACTTGATCACGGCTTTTACACACGCTGATGTAGTCTGTTTTGCTGGCTGGGAGAGGGAGGTCCTCCTGACTGACGAGAGACGAACAGAGGTTGTAGGGGCTGCCAGGGGTGCAGAGTGGGTTGATGTAAGACAACTCCCTCTCTCTCTCCTTCCTCCTCTCTGACTCCATGTCTATCTGGAGCTCAAGCTGCTTCCTAGGTCCCCCCGTCCCCATCTTGATCGACGGACGCCTGCTCCGGCTCTGAGACCTCCAGTAGCTATTGCTGTCGTAGGACGGGAGTCCCTCCTTTTTTAGGCGAAAACTCTTCTCTTTCTCCACAAGCGTTAGGCCCTGGTCCTCGCCCCCCTCTGTGTCCCCKCTCTTCTCTCCTGGACCCTCGGCCCGTAAGCCTGGTGTAGATTGCGTGCTGTGTTGGTGGGTCATATTCTTCAGTTTCATCTTCTGACTCGTCAGCTGCTGCTGCACTTTGCTCTGCTGCCTGTGGGTGGCGCTATGGCTGTAGTACACAGACCTGGGCACCGGCCTGGCCTTGAATGCCCTCCTCTCCTCTTTGGCCACCAGGTTCCCCAGTTCCACTTCAATCCTCTGCTCCCTCTTCCTCCTCTCTCTCTCCAGGAAGCTGAACGGTCTCTGGRGTGAGCAGGAGGAAGCCCATTGGTTGCCACCGCTGACCGAGACACACYGATAATTACCAAAGTTAACTCCGTGGTTACCGGGATGGTAACCGGGCCGCTGGCTGAGGCGGCGGCTGACGACGTCGTAGAGCGGCAGGCGAGTGTGAGCGGGCGCCGGCGAGGCCCGGAACTTCATGCCGCACTCCCTCAGCTCGTCCAGCTCCCGGCGCAGCAGCAAGTTCTCCAGCTCCACCTCCGAACGCGTCCTGACCTTAATAACAATAATACATCAATATTACATTCGTTTTATATAGTACTGTTCACCCAAACACCCAGAGGGACATGTGCTCAGTACGTCTGGCATACATATACTGTATTTATGACACGTAGTACATTCCCTATGGAATGCTGTGGTACATTATTCATTCAAGACTCATACATATAGTGTATTTATGACACGTAGTACATTCCCTATGGAATGCTGTGGTACATTATTTATTCAAGACTCTTTAGGGAACAATACAACTAAACAAAACCTCCTCACCTTCCTCCTCTTCTTCTCCTCCTCCCTCATCATCATCCTGAACGGCTCGGGGACGGTCACAGTCCCCCTRGAGTTATCAGGACCTCTATCCCCCCTATAGCTCTCGCCTCTGGTTCTCCTCCCTGTCTTGCTCAGGTTTCCTCCCTGGTTTCTGCCCTGGCTCTTGGGGCAGCAGYCTCTCAGCTGGAGCTGGATCTGGAGCTGGCTCCTAGATGATGGCTGCTTACGGGCGGTGGTGGTGGTGGTGGTCACACTCTCTGGACAGCAGGACTGACTGTCCCTGTGGGGGAACAATAGTAAAACAAAGCTTGAATTGCAACGTATATCTTCTAGTGAATGCTTTGAGGCCTTGTTTCATTTTTTGATGTGATCGACCTTTGGCTCCAAGCACCCCTTCATGTATTTACGCAAGAGGATTATTTGGAAAAAATAATTCATACAGTTAAGAACAATTTAAAGTAGAAAGAACCACAGAGGAAGTCACATTCTCTCTCTTTACCTGAGACTGTTCCTGAGAGGTTTGTCCTTCCTGCTCCAGGCCCTGGGGCTGTGGCTGTCCTCTACAATCAGAAAGAGACAAAATAGTGAACTATTAAAAAATGTGACCTAGACGGATGGATTGAGTGATTTTGTGTAGACATACAATGCCTTCAGAAAGTATTCACACTCCCTTTACTTTTTCCACATTTTGTTGTGTTACAGCCTGAATTTAAAATGGATTAAGTTCAGATTTTTTGTCACTGGCCTACACACAATACCCCATAATGTCAAAGTGGAATTATGTTTTTTTTCTTCACATTTTTTACTTATTCATTAAAAATGAAAAGCAGAAATGTCTTGAGTCAATAASTATTCAATCCCTTTGTTATGGCAAGCCTAAATAAGTGCAGGAGTGCTTAACAAGTCACATAAGTTCCATGGACTCACTGTCTGTGATTTTTAAATGACTAATCATCTCTACCCCACACATACAATTATCTGTAAGGTCCCGCAGTCGGGCAGTGAATTTAAACACAGATTCAACCACAAAGACCAGGGAAGTTTCCCAATGCCTCACAAAGAAGGTCACCTATTGGTAGATGGGTAAATAAAAGCTGACATTGAATATCCTTCAATTACACTTTGGATGGTGTATCAATACACCCAGTCACTACAAAGATACAGGCGTCCTTCCTAACTCAGTTGCCGGAGAAGAAGGAAACCTCTCAGGGATTTCACCATGAGGCCAATGGTGACTTTAAAACAGTTACAAAGATTAATGGCTGTAATAGGAGATAACTGAGGATGGATCAACAACATTGTAGTTACTCCACAATACTAACCTAATTGACAGAGTGAAAAGGAAGCCTGTACAGAATAAAAAATATTCCAAAACATGCATCCTGTTTGCAACAAGTGTGATGTTTGGGGCCAATACAACACATATATTTTTTGCTCCATATTTTCAAGCCTAGTGGTAGCTGCATCATGTTATGGGTATGCTTGTAATCATTAAGGATCGGAAGTTTTTCAGGATAAAAAAATTAACGAAATAAGCACAGGATGATAAGCTCAGGAAAATCCTAGCGGAAAACCTGGTTCAGTCTGCTTTCCAACAGACACTGGGAGATGAATTCAACTTTCAGCAGGACAATAACCGAAAACACAAAGCCAAATTTGTGGAGTTGCTGGAGTTGCTTACCAAGAAGACATTATACAATCCAGGTGTGCAAAGCTCTTAGAGACTTACCCAGAAGACTCACTGGTGTGACTGGTGGCAAAGGGGATTCTAACATGTATTGACTCAGGGGTGTCAATACTTTTGCAAATGAGATACTGTATTTCTGTATTTAATTTCCAATAAATGTATTAAAAAAAAGTTTTATAAAAACATGGTTTCACTTTGTCATTATGGGGTATTGTGTGTAGATGGGTGAAGATTTTTTATTTATTTAATCAATTTTGAATTCAGGCTGTAACACAGGAAAATATGGAATGAGTCAAGGGATTTGAATGCTTTCTGAGGGCACTGTTTATACACAGTACATGCATTTATTTTTTAAACGTGACCAGGATTTCACAATAAAGTCAGAGACTTACTGTTTTAACATTTAACCGTGAACTTTGTGCGAATTATTTACAAAAATATTGACTACGGTAGGAGAAGATTAGCATATTGTTATTGACTGCAGGTGGCATATTTATGACATATTATGTTATAACAGGTGGCATATTTATGACATATTATGTTATAACAGGTGGCATATTTATGACATGCTGTTTATGGCTGTTTTCTCCCACTGACCTTCTCTCTCTTTCCAGGCAGCTAGTTCATAATGGTTTATCCTCCTCTTCTGTCCTCTTACCAACACCGTCTCCTGATTGGTCAGACAGTCGCTGGACGTCTCCTCGTGGAAGTTAAGCTCCTCGTCGTGAAAGGATTCTCTGCCAGTCGCCTCACCGGCGATAGAGCCAGAGCTACTGGCTTTTCCGACGTGACACTGTAGAGACACGGAAGGGTTGAAAGTATCGATTTAAGATGAGCTTTCATTGTTGCTACCGTAGTATAAAAACGTATCAGCGCATCATGGTTAAAGCCCCTTAGGAGGTGAAAGAACGAAAAACCTTCTTCAAAACAACACGACTGATGTCTTTTACGCGCAAATACTACACCTGACATACTGAAATATATAAAATCAACCATGCAACCAAATTCAACGATTTAGTTACTGAGTTTATAGGTTATATGGGTAAGTAAATCAGTCAAGTTGAAATATAATTCATTAAGGCGCTAATCTATGGATTTCATCATGACTGGACGGGACGCAGCATGGCGTGGGCCCTGGGACGGACGTGCATACGGGCCACGACACTTGAACGAGGCCAAAGCCCAGCCAATCAGAATGAGTTTTTTCCTTTGCCAAAAAGGGCTATTTATTCGTCAGACCAGAAGTACTCCTCAGGTAGTGTCCATCCACTGTCCGGGTTGGCTGGTCTCAGACAATCCCTCAGGTGAAGAAGCCGGATGTGGAGGTCCTGGGCTGGCATGGTTAAACGTGGTCTGCGGTTGTGAGGCCGGTTGGACGTACTGCCAAAACGACGTTGGAGGCGGCTTATGGTAGAGAAGTTAAAATAAAATTTTCTGGCAACAGCTCTGGTGGACATTCCTGCAGTCAGCACGCCAATTGCACGCTCCCTCAACACTTGAGACATCTGTGGCATTGTGTTGCACATTTTAGAGTGGCCTTTTATTGTCCCCTGCAACTGTGTAATGATCATGCTGTTTAATCATGTTCTGGATATGCCACACCTGTCAGGATCATCAAAGGAGAAAGGCTCACTAACAGGGATGTAAACAAATGTGTGCACATCATTTGAGAGAAATAAGCTTTTTGTGAATAAGGAACATTTCTGGGGATTTTTTATTTATTTCAGCTCATGAAACATGGAATCAACACTTTACATGTTTCATTTATATTTTTGATTTAATAAACACGTCATTGTTCCCTGTCTTGTTAAAAGGTAGCACAAGGGTACATAGCCTACAACTACTTAACTAAACACTCAATTCCATTTCAAAAGGTACAGTACTAAAAGCCATGATATCAGACCTGGGCTGGAGATCCTGTATGTCTCTGCCCTCTCTCTCCAAACACTTGTCCTCCTCATACTCCTCCTCATCGTCCTTCTTGTTGACCTTTGACCTTTTACAGATATACATCTTCTCCAGCTCAGCCATGTTCCTCAGGTGGGTTCTCTGCAGCTGCTCCAGCCTCTGGTAGTAGTCCTGGTGTGGGAAGAGGAACACCCACATTTAGGACCAGGATTCAATCCGATCGCCCGGCTATGCACCTTTTAAAGACAATGTTCCCACGGTCCCGGAGACCACATTCATGATAAACGCTGCATTTGTTGGCTCAATCTGAAATGACCTTATCTGTCAAGCGCGCACTGATTGGATAGAATCCCAACCTTCGATTCAGACAATCTTTTGACCCTTTTCACACTACCAAACCAAGCCAAGCCAAACCAAACCAAACCAAGCCAAACCAAACCAAGCCAAACCAAGCCAAACCAAGCCAAACCAAACCAAGCCAAACCAAACCAAACCAAGCCAAACCAAAACCAAGCCAAACCAAACCAACCAAACCAAGCCAAACCAAGCCAAACCAAGCCAAGCCAAACCAAACCAAAGCCAAGCCAAACCCAAACCAACCAAAACCAAGCCAAACCAAGCCAAACCAAACCAAACCAAACCAAAGCAAGCCAAACCAAGCCAAACCAAAGCCAAACCATAGCAGCTGGAACCGTGCAAGAAAAGATCAGGTAAAGATACAAATTGCCAAGCCAGAACATTAAAGTTTGGATTGACATGTATGTGTAACCAGGCACTACTGTCCCATCGCAGCAATTTAGTTTCAACATCATGTTAATGAAACAACAGGCAAAGCCTACGCATATACAGAGGAACAGTAGAAATAGTAAAGGAATGGACATGAATTTACAGTAAAAAGGGCCCAGGTGCAAAGAGCACAGAGCAGTATCTATTCTGGCTACCTGGTTGGAGAAGTAGACGCGTCCCAGGCCTGAGCGCTCCCCTCTCTCCACCCCGTATCCTTCCTCCAGAGAGAGAGCGCTCCGCATGCGCTCTCCCCTCCTCGCTCCCTCTGAATCCACATCATACTCCTGAAAGATTCATTCAGAAATTATGTACAGTACACACACAATAAGACCTTATAGTACTGTATTAGACTCCTACGTCATTAATAAACACCCGCTACAGTGAAGATTTAACATGAATTAACACCCGCTACGGTGAAGATTTAACATGAATAAACACCCGCTACAGTGAAGATTAACATGAATTAACACCCGCTACAGTGAAGATTTAACATGAATTAACACCCGCTACAGTGAAGATTTAACATGAATTAACACCCGCTACAGTGAAGATTTAACATGAATTAACACCCGCTACAGTGAAGATTTAACATGAATTAACACCCGCTACAGTGAAGATTTAACATGAATTAACACCCGCTACAGTGAAGTTAACATGAATTAACACCGTGACAGTGAAGATTTAACATGAATTAAACACCCGCTACAGTGAAGATTTAACATGAATTAACACCCGCTACATGTAAGATTAACATGAATTAACACCCGCTACAGTGAAGATTTAACATGAATTAACACCCGCTACGTGAAGATTTAACATGAATTAACACCCCTACATT
>NC_036856.1:37604814-37616344 GCF_002910315.2 Salvelinus sp. IW2-2015 | reverse complement strand
ATGACATGAATTTACAGTAAAAAGGGCCCAGGTGCAAAGAGCACAGAGCAGTATCTATTCTGGCTACCTGGTTGGAGAAGTAGACGCGTCCCAGGCCTGAGCGCTCCCCTCTCTCCACCCCGTATCCTTCCTCCAGAGAGAGAGCGCTCCGCATGTCGCCTCTCCCCTCCTCGCTCCCCTCTGAATCCACATCATACTCCTGAAAGATTCATTCAGAATATTATGTACAGTACACACACAATAAGACCTTATAGTACTGTATTAGACTCCTACGTCATTAATAAACACCCGCTACAGTGAAGATTTAACATGAATTAACACCCGCTACGGTGAAGATTTAACATGAATAAACACCCGCTACAGTGAAGATTTAACATGAATTAACACCCGCTACAGTGAAGATTTAACATGAATTAACACCCGCTACAGTGAAGATTTAACATGAATTAACACCCGCTACAGTGAAGATTTAACATGAATTACCCCTACAGTAAGATTAACATGATTAACACCCGCTACAGTGAAGATTTAACATGAATTAACACCCGCTACAGTGAAGATTAACATGAATTAACACCCGCTACAGTGAAGATTTAACATGAATTAACACCCGCTACAGTGAAGATTTAACATAATTAACACCCGCTACAGTGAAGATTTAACATGAATTAACACCCGCTACAGTGAAGATTAACATGAATTAACACCCGCTACGTGAAGATTTAACATGAATAACACCGCTACAGTTAAGATTTAACATGAATTAACACCCGCTACGGTGAAGATTAACATGAATTAACACCCGCTATAGTGAAGATTTAACATGAATTAATAACACCACCCACAGTGAAGATTTAACATGAATTAACACAGTGAAGATTTAAAATGAATTAACATCCGTTAACAATTTGTGTTGGATAATTGCTAATTTTGATAATCAGCCAGAAAACGATAGATTTTCTGATTGAATAAGAAAGCTAATTCTAAATATGTGTTTTTGGTTGTTCAGTCAATTTGACCATTTCAAGGCATTCTTCAAAAATATATATACAATGAACAAAAATATATATTCGCAACATGAAACAATTTCACAGATTTTACTGAGTTACAGTTCATATAAGGAAATCAGTCCATTTAAATAAATGCACGAGGCCGTAATCTATGGATTTCACATGACTGGGAATACAGATATGCATCTGTTGAACACAGATACCTTTAAAAAAAAAGGTAGGGGTGTGTATCAGAAAACCAGTCAGTATCTGGTACGACCATCGTTTGCCTAATGCAGCGTGACACATCTCCTTCACATAGAGTTGATCAGGCTGTCGATTGTGGCCTGTGGAATGTCGTCCCACTGCTCTTCAATAGCTGTGCGAAGTTGCTGCGAAGTTTTGTGTACAGATCCTTGAGACATGGGGCCGTGGTGGACATTCCTGCAGTCAGCATGCCAATTACATGCTCCTTCAAAATTTAAGACATCTGTGGCATTGTGTTGTGTGACAAAACTGTACATTTTAGAGTGGCCTTTTATTATCCTCAGCACAAGGTGCACCTGTGCAATGATCATGCTGTTTAGTCAGCTTCTTGATATGCCACACTTGTCAGGTGGATGGATTATCTTGGCAAAGAAAACATGCTCACTAACAAGGATGTAAAACAAATTTGTGGACAAAATTTGAGAGAAATAAGCTTTTCATGCTTATGGAAAATTTCTGGTATCTTTTATTTCAGCTCATGAAACACTGGCAGTATCACCAGCAAGCAACCCCGCACCATTACAACTCCTCCTCCTCCATGCTTCACGGTGGGAACCACACATGCGGAGATCATCCCTTCCCCTACTCTGCGTCTCACAAAGACACGGCGGTTGGAACCAAGAATCTCAAATCTGGTCCTCATGAGAGCTAGCTTCATCATACCGCTTGATGGTTTTCACGACCACACTTGAAGAAACGCTCAAAGTTCTTGACACTTTCCAGATTGACAGACCTTCATGTCTTAAAGTAATGATGGACTGTCATTTCTCTTTGCTTATTTGAGCTGTTCTTGCCATAATATGGACTTGGTCTTTTACCAAATAGGGCTATCTTCTGTATACCACCCCTACCTTGTCACAACACAACTGATTGGCTCAAACACATTAAGAAGGAAAGAAATTCCACAAATTAACTTTTAAGAAGGAACACCTGTTAATAGAAATGCATTCCAGGTGACTACCTCATGAAGCTGGTTGAGAGAATGCAGAGAGTGTGCAAAGCTGTCATCAAAGCAAAGGGTGGCAACTTTGAAGAATCTTAAATAATAAATATATTTTGATTTGTTTAAATCTTTTTTTGTTTGCTACATGATTCCATATGTGTAATTTCATATGAGTAAAAAATTAAGAAAAACCCTGGAATGAGTAGGTGTGTCCAAACTTTTGACTCATACTGTATATATCATACCCCCCCCAAAAATGCTAACCTCCCCTGTTATTGTAATGGTGAGAGATTAGAATGTCTTGGGAGTATGATATTTGTGCGTCTGTAACTTTCTCTCTCATCATTATTCACGATTCATTCAGGACTATCCGTAGTCATGGTAACATCCACATTCATGTAGAAGTGTTYAGAAACRTATTCCATTCTTATTTACAATAAAAGTGACTCCAAAATGACACAATRCATTATTTACCGTTCATTTCTATTGGATAATAATCTGAAACACAACCAAAACAAACACCAAATGCATCCAACACATGTGTAGAGTCGTTGGGTGCTAGGAATATGGGACCAAATACTTTTTACTTTCTGGTCCCAACACACATATAATAAGTACATTTGTCCAAGTACTTTTTCTCCCCACAAAAAGTGTTGTAACGGTTCACCTGATATGGATGAAAATGCCAAAAAATGTAAGCTGACAGTCTGCACTTTAACATGGTAATTGTTTGATTTCAAATCCAAACTGTTGGAGTGTAGAGCCACAAGAAGAAAACATGCTGCAGTGTCCCTGTAATTACAGAGGGTTCTGTATGTCGTTCTGAATAGTTAGCTGGCTAACTCTTTGAACCTGATTTGTAGTAAACCTCACAAGTTCCACCTTGTTGTCTCCTCACCTCATGGCCAAGGCCCCGGTCTCTTCCCCTGTAAGGGTCCGCTTCTCGTCCGTACAGCGCCAGGAGCTCGCTGCTCTGCAGTGAAGGTGAACGGTAAAGCACAGCCATCTCTGTGTTCCTCCTGTCCAAAGCCTGTTACTTCTCCTGCTCTTGTTGTCGTTCTTATATTATTGGATGTCAGTTATTTTATTCCCAAAAGCATGTCTCGTACCACGGGGTTACATCACTATGTAGTGTGCTGCTGATCTCACAAGGGAATGGCACACTNGGATGTCAGTTATTTTATTCCCAAAAGCATGTCTCGTACCACGGGGTTACATCACTATGTAGTGTGCTGCTGATCTCACAAGGGAATGGCACACTGACTGGGGTCAAGAAGTAACACACACACACACACACACACGCACACGCACACGCACACGCGCACACGCACACACACACAAAACGGGATGATCCTCAGTCTTAAAGCCTGCATGCAGGAATCATGATTTTACTGTGGCAGGAGTGACACAGACCACACAGATTGAATGTAATTCACCAGCTGTTCTCCATATGGCCGAGTCAGGACTTAACCGCACTATAAGGCCTACAGACATGATTCCCGGTGAGATATCCAGCCTGTATGTGTCCAGACAGTCAACGGTTTCCAATCAGATTCGCAGATTAACAAACACACTTAATTACAGTTGAAGTGTTGATCTGATTGGATCTKGTTTAGGAGGGAGGCAGCATGTAGACACACCGTCTGCTCTGTTGCCGTGGCAAACAGTAAGTCAGGAAGCAAAAGTCCAAGATTGCCTCTGAAATGGCACCCTATTCCATCTATGTCTGGCTTCGGGTCAAAAGTAGTGCACTATATAGGGACTAAGGTGTCAGACACAGACCAAGTTGAATTCCCGAGCTACCCAACACAAACACAACTGATCCAGCCAATCAAAGTCCTAGCGGGCAGATTCAGTAGAATTCTTTAGAGTATGTCTTGAACAAAACCCTGCATGGGATGTGGTGATATAAAAATAGTTGACTTTGCCCGAGTTGACTTGGCTTTGCCTGAGATGACTTGACATTGCCTGAGTTGACCTGACATAGTCTGAGTTGACCTGACATAGTCTGAGTTGACCTGACATAGTCTGAGTTGACCTGACATAGTCTGAGTTGACCTGACATAGTCTGAGTTTACCTGACATAGTCTGAGTTGACTTGACATTGACTGAGTTGACTTGGCTTTGCCTGAGTTGACTTGATATTGCCTGAGTTTACCTGACATAGTCTGAGTTTACCTGACATAGTCTGAGTTTACCTGACATAGTCTGAGTTTACCTGACATTGCCTGAGTTGACTGAGTTTTCCTGAGGCCACTCCAGTTTACCGTCCACTAGCCTCCATCACTGTTGGCCACCTCATGTATAGTTCTCCTCCTGTGTGATGATTGTCCCCAGACGACAGKGAAGGCTGCCAGGGCCTACTCAYCGTACACTAATTACCCCAGGCTGATAGATGTCAACTAGGCAGWAWAWAGACACAMCTTCCKTTCTGTTGCTGTRGCAGTAAGACAGTCATGAAGCATAAGTCCAATTTAGGGCTGGAACAAAACCCTGCAGAATGGTTAGGTTATTTGTATGTTGATTCACCCCAGATGACAGTGCCAGGGGCTAGCTGGCTACACAGAAGCAAAGTGTTATCTAGAACCTAATATCTTCGGCTGTCCCCTCGGAGAACCTTTTCAATAAGCATTCTTGGTTCCAGTTACCAGGACCTGCCAAGACTACTCAGTTACCAGGGCCTGCCAAGGCTACTCAGTTACCAGGCCTGCCAAGGCTACTCAGTTACCAGGACCTGCCAAGGCTACTCAGTTACCAGACCTGCCAGGGCTACTCAGTTACCAGGACCTGCAAGAGTACTCAGTTACCAGACCTGCCAAGATACTCAGTTACCAGGGCTGCCAAGGCTACTCAGTTACCAGACTGCCAGGGCTACTCAGTTACCAGGCCTGCCAAGGCTACTCAGTTACCAGGCCTGCCAAGGCTACTCAGTTACCAGGACCTGCCAGGGGCTATCAGTTACCAGGGCCTGCCAAGGCTACTCAGTTACCAGGGCCTGCCAAGGCTACTCAGTTACCAGGACCTACCAGGGGCTACTCAGTTACCAGGGCCTGCCAAGGCTAGTCAGTTACCAGGGCCTGCCAAGGCTACTCAGTTACCAGGGCCTGCCAAGGCTACTCAGTTACCAGGACCTACCAGGGGCTACTCAGGGGTTACTCAGTTACCAGGGACTACTCAGTTACCAGGGACTACTCAGTTACCAGGGGTTGCTCAGTTACCAGGGACTACTCAGTTACCAGGGACTACTCAGTTAGCAGGGCCTGCCAAGGCTACTCAGTTAGCAGGGCCTGCCAAGGCTACTCAGTTAGCAGGGCCTGCAAGGCTACTCAGTTAGCAGGGCCTGCCAAGGCTACTCAGTTAGCAGGGCCTGCCAAGGCTACTCAGTTAGCAGGGCCTGCCAAGGCTACTCAGCTCAGTCACAGTAATTCAGCTAGTCTGATGGATGTAAACCAGGCAGATGGGTGTCACAACTAATCTCTTTACAACAACGTCTCTGTCCATCTGGGTCCAGTCTCGTAGCTTATGAATATGTCAATCAATTCTGAGAGGGAGAGAGAGAGAGGAGAGAGACAGAGACAGAGAGGAGAGAGACAGAGAGAGAGAGAGAGACAGAGACAGAGACAGAGACAGAGACAGAGACAGAGACAGAGACAGAGACAGAGACAGAGACAGAGACAGAGACAGAGACAGAGACACAGAGACAGAGACAGAGAGAGGTAAATGGGGGCGTTACACCAGTTTAATTTGCTACTCTTGGTGGAAACGTTGTTCCAGCAGACAGACTCGTACTGACTGGCCTCTGTATTATCTGCCTCTGCTATTCAACAATGGATGGGTTTGTAATGTCAGAACTAGCCACATGGTGGTGCCATTCACCATGCACTCCACTACATGGCAGATAATGTAGCAGACTCCACGAGGAGACTTGCTAACAAGATCAATCCTCGTAAGAAAGATATTGGCTGAATGATGACTTTATGTGATGCTACATACAAGGAGGAAAAATCAAACTCTTAGACTAACGCTCTGTGATTACTAGGACTCCTGTGTCTGTGTGCCCCAAACTCTGTCCCTCTATAGCTGCTTCACTCTCTGTGAACCAAACTGAACAAACATATCAACACATCATGCAACAAGGGACTCAGTCAATTGAGAAAAATTCATTAGACACTAATCTATGGATTTCACATGACTGGGAATACAGATATGCAGCTRTTGGTCACAGATACCTGAAACAAAATGGGCCTCACAATGGGCCTCRGGATCTTTTCACGGTATCTCTGTGAATTAAAATTACCATTGATAAAATGCAATTGTGTTCGTTGTCCCCCGTACACGTGGTCTGCGGTTGTGAGGCCTGTCGGACGTGTGGCCCAAATTCTCTAAAACAACGTTGGAGGCGGCTTATGGTAGAGAAATTAACATTTAATTCTCTGGCAACAGCTCTGGAGGACATTCCTGCAGTCAGCATGCCAATTGCACACTCCCTCAAAACTTGAGACATCTGTGGCTGTGTGTTGTGTGACAAAACTGCACATTTTAGAGTGGCCTTTTATTGTCCCCCCCCAGCACAAGGTGCACCTGTGTAATGATCATGCCGTTTAATCAGTTTCTTGATAAGCCACACCTGTCATGTGGATGGATTATCTTGACACAGAAGAAATGCTCACTAACAGGGATGTAAACTCATTTGTACACAAAGTTGAAGAGAAATAAGAACATTTCTGGGATCTGTTATTTTATTTCATGAAATATGTGACCAACACTTTACATATTGAGTTTATATTTTTGTTCAGTGTAGTTTCAGCAGGAAGTGGGTTTTGGAGTGGAGCCTTGAGTCATATAGAAAGAGGAGAGAGAGAGCACGTTCCTCTGCCTTTCTGACGCATGCCAGATCTTACTACACCTGGACAGGTATTTTACCTATCAGCCGACCACATCACATGTTATAACAATCTGTCAGTCGATGACACAGTCGACCAGTGACTAAAGAGGGCTTTTCACACTACTGAGACGAACCAAGCTGACTCAAACCACCTGCATAGTCAGCCAGCCTGGTCTCGGAGCATTTCGTATTATTCTCTACATAAATCTGAAAATATGACACACTCTATTTAGTATGATATGTTGCGTTTGGTCTGGTCAAATAAGACAGAGGGTGGGTGGGTGTGTGTAAAATAAAATAAAATAAAATGTGAGTGTGTGTATAATGTGAATGTCTAGCAACCCAAAGGGTTGCGAGTTCGAATCTCATCACAGACAACTTTAGCATTTGACCTAATTAGCAACTTTTCAACTACTTACTACTTTTTAACTACTTAACTAACAATTCCCCTAACCTTAACCTTAACTCTTTAACCTAACTCCAAAACTTAACCCCTAGCCCAGCTTAACCCTTACATTAGCCACCTAGCTAGAATTTGTAACATATAACATACGTTTTGCGAATTCGTAACATATTGTACGTTTTTACAAATTCGTAACATATAGTACGAATTGCAATTCATAACATATCATTTAAAATGGGTAATGGACGTCCACAAATTAATACATACGAAACGTAACATATCATACTAAACGGAGCGTTACTGAATTTCCATACAGAATCATACGTAATGCTCTGAGACCAGGTTGAGTTACCCAACACAGTGGCTGGAACCCTGCTGAAAAGGACCATGTGAAACAGCTCTATAGCTCAGTTGGTAGAGCATGGTGCTTCCAGAACCAAGATAGTGGGTTCAATTCTTGGGATCACCCATACATAAAATGTAAAACATGTATCCATGACTATAAAAAGCTTTTGTTAGACGTGTCATTCAAAATGGAACATATATTAAAGTCAGCCCAGTACATTTCAGTTTGGCCTGTAGTGTGAATTAGAAATAAAGGTATTCACACATCAGTAGGGGTCCGTGTCTGTTTTTAAAAGTTCCTCCTGAGATTTGGCTGGGATGAATGAATGGTGACACTAGCTAGGTTTCCATMTAATTAACGACAGATTTTCAATGCAAACATTCGAAAAATCKGCATAAAAACAATATGTGCATTTTCACACCAGAGATGTGTTTCCATAAAATTGACATGTGGATAAAAGGCTGTGTGTGATGACATAGTGCACATTAAAATTACTTTTGCTGTTAAATTCCCGTGTATCGAATAAAAAGTTAAAAGGGTTTCTCACCCAAAAACATTGCGTTATATAGCGAGTATGCCCAGTGTCGTGTATTCATGGATACCAAGGAAAGCCAGGCGTCCCCCCAAAATTTAAAATTAAAACAAAAATAAATAAATAATCTTTCGTCTCTCTGTGTTTATACTTTTCCTTCACTTTGCAAGAGGCTGTATGTATCTCCCCGGAGACAGCATCCCAGTGAGCACAACAGCGCCCCTCTGTCTCTGTATGTGTACGCCATCTATCTGATGCTGTCTGGTCATAAAGAGTATGACACTGTTGCCACCTGTAGCATTGAATGCAAGGGAATCCAGCAAGCATTTAGCCTCTCTTGATTAAAATGTTTTATAAAATAATAGCCAATCAGTGTTTAGCTAAACTGAATGAGCTCAACTGTGAATGGTCCTGGCGCACACAAAAMAGYGTCAAGAGWAGCCAATTTGGATTTGKCTTCACGCCTATCACATCGCATGAAGACAAATACATAATTGACAGAAACAGCTTGAATTGTTGCCTCTTGTGTGTTGTTGTTGTCCTCCGGTGGCTAGCTAGCTAAAATGGSCCCTTTCCTAAATTAGCTATGGATGGAGATAGGGATTTTGACTTGTGATTTGACTTAATTCTCCGTATTGGCCAATGATTATATAATGGCGATTCTGATCCAACCATAAATTCATACGTTGTGCCCCTGGACTGAGAGGATGGATGTTTGATATGTAGCTAGACGTAGAAGGTTATTGTTAACTAGCTAACGTTGCCCATGAAAGGAAGTTTTGCTAACAATCAAGCATTTTAGCCAGGTAGTGTAGAACAACAAAACATTTAAGTCTGTACTGTATGACAGAGTGATAGACAGTCTGTACTGTATGACAGAGTGAATAGAACAGTCTGTTAACTGTATGACAGAGTGATAGCAGTCTGTACTGTATGACAGAGTGATAGACAGTCTGTACTGTATGACAGAGTGATAGACATTCTGTACTGTATGACAGAGTGATAGACAGTCTGTACTGTATGACAGAGTGATAGACAGTCTGTACTGTATGACAGAGTGATAGACAGTCGTACTGTATGACAGAGTGATAGACAGTCTGTACTGTATGACAGAGTGATGACAGTCTGTACTGTATGACAGAGGTAATAGACAGTCTGTACTGTATGACAGAGTGAATGACAGTCTGGTACTGTATGACAGAGTGATAGACAGTCTGTACTGTATGACAGAGTGATAGACAGTCTGTACTGTATGACAGAGTGATAGACAGTCTGTACTGTATGACAGAGTGAAGACAGTCTGTACTGTTGACAGAGTGATAGACAGTCGTACTGTATGACAGAGTGATAACAGTCTGTACTGTAGACAGAGTGATAGACAGTCTGTACTGTATGACAGAGTGATAGACAGTCTGTACTGTATGACAGAGTGATAGACAGTCTCTGTACTGTATGACAGAGTGATAGACAGTCTGTACTGTATGACAGAGTGATAGACAGTCTGTACTGTATGACAGAGTGAATAGCAGTCTGTACTGTATGACAGAGTGATAGAGTCTGTACTGTGACAGAGTGATAGACAGTCTGTACTGTATGACAGAGTGAAAGACGTCTGTACTGTATGACAGAGTGATAGCCAGTCTGTACTGTATGACAGAGTGATAGACAGTCTGTACTGTTATGACAGAGTGATAGGCAGTCTGTACTGTATGACAGAGTGATAGACAGTCTGTACTGTATGACAGAGTGAAGAGACAGTCTGTACTGTATGACAGAGTAAGACATCGTACTGTATGACGAGTGATAGACAGTCTGTACTGTATGACAGAGTGATAGACAGTGTGTACTGTATGACAGAGTGATAGACAGTCTGTACTGTATGACAGAGTGATAGACAGTCTGTACTGTATACAGAGTGATAGACAGTCTGTACTGTATGACAGAGTGATAGACAGTCTGTACTGTATGACAGAGTGATAGGCAGTCTCTGTACTGTATGACAGAGTGATAGACAGTCTGTACTGTATGACAGAGTGATAGACAGTCTGTACTGTATGACAGAGTTGAAAAGACAGTCTGTACTGTATGACAGAGTGATAGACAGTCTGTACTGTATGACAGAGTGATAGACAGTCTGTACTGTATGACAGAGTGATAGGCTTCTGTACTGTATGACAGAGTGATAGACAGTCTGTACTGTAACATGAACGCAGAGTGACAAGACAGTCTGTACTGTAGGACAGAGTGAAGACAGTCTGACTGTTGACAGAGTGATAGACAGTCTGTACTGTATGACAGAGTGATAGACAGTGTGTACTGTATGACAGAGTGATAGACAGTCTGTACTGTATGACAGAGTGATCGACAGTCTGTACTGTATGACAGAGTGATAGACAGTCTGCACTGTATGACAGAGTGATCGACAGTCTGTACTGTATGACAGAGTGATCGACAGTTTCATCAATGGTATCGAGTACAGTATATACATATGAGATTAGTAATGTAGGGTATGTAAACATTATATAAAGTGGCATTGTTTAAAGTGACTAGTGATACATTTATTACAGCCACTCAATGTTAGTGATGGCTGTTTAACAGTCTGATGGCCTTGAGATAGAAGCTGTTTTTCAGTCTCTTGGTCCCAGCTTTGATGCACCTGTACTGACCTCGCCTTCTTGATGATAGTGGGGTGAACAGGCAGTGGCTTGGTTGGTTGTTGTCCTTGATGATATTTTTGGCCTTCCTGTGACATCGGGTGCTGTAGGTGTCCTGGAGGGCAGGTAGTTTTCCCCCGGTGATAAGTTGTGCAGACCTCACTACCCTCTGGAGAGCCTTATGGTTGTGGGTGGAGCAGTTGCCGTACCAGGCGGTGATACAGCCCGACAGGATGCTCTCAATTGTGCATCTGTAGAAGTTTGTGAGTGTTTTTGGTGACAAGCCAAATTTCTTCAGCCTCCTGAGGTTGAAGAGGTGCTGCTGCGC
Source organism: Salvelinus sp. IW2-2015 (assembly GCF_002910315.2). Taxonomy (NCBI): domain Eukaryota; kingdom Metazoa; phylum Chordata; class Actinopteri; order Salmoniformes; family Salmonidae; genus Salvelinus; species Salvelinus sp. IW2-2015. The sequence continues at coordinate 37,604,997 of NC_036856.1, read as the reverse complement.
CTTCTTCACCACGCTGTCTGTGTGGGTGGACCATTTCAGTTTGTCCGTGATGTGTACGCCCAGGAACTTAAAACTTTCCACCTTCTCCACTACTGTCTCATCGATGTGGATAGGGGGGGTGCTCCCTCTGCTGTTTCCTGAAGTCCACGATCATTTCCTTTGTTTTGTTGACGTTGAGTGTGA
>NC_036856.1:37595325-37600916 GCF_002910315.2 Salvelinus sp. IW2-2015 | reverse complement strand
GCGACATTGCTCGCCCCCAGTTAAGTCTCGATTAATTTATTTTACCTCCCGACCACCTAAAAGGGATTTAAAAAAAAAAGGGAGAAACCTTTTACCTCCACCACCCCCTTAACTCTAAGTAGGCGCCGTTTTTATATTTTATGTTTTCTGTCAATGTATCAACAATGATGGAAAAAAACGCGAGTTATCTGACTAGTGATGTTTCTATCCATCATGGTTTATTTTTTGTTCTTGACATTAGCTGTGTATCCGACATGCTTGCTACTTTACTCACATAAAAAGATTGGATGAGGAAATCGTTACAATCAGGATTCCATCCATTTGTGACACATTTTCATGTGAATATTAAAATATCTGCACAAAGCAAATAAATATGTTATTTTCCTACAGGTGTTTCCAGTGTGTTGTGTTCCACCAGTTTTGTGTTTCCACCATTTTGTGTTTCCACCAGTTGTGTGTTTGCACCAGTTTAGTAAAATAGAAAGTTCAATTTTAAAGTTCAATGTTTCCATGACATTTTCAACTCTACTGATTTTGTCACAGTAACTGTTGTGTAAATAGTAAATGTGCCTCCTCTGGTCTTTGGCAAGTGTGCTCTCGCCAACAGCTGCAGATACAGTGCAGGTAGGCTGTGCCAACACCAGAGTAGACACCTTAGCTACTTAACGCAACAGTTACTGTGACAAAACTATCAGTAAGTTGAACATGCCATGGTGCTTAAGATTGTTATTCGGACATGAAAACTTAAGAGAAAGAGTACATTTGTTGTGACCTACATCATCACACACTGGTTTTTATCCTCAACAAGTCTGTTTTGGTGAAACGTACCACGTGGGGAAATGAGCATATGTTGCCAATGGTGGCTGGAAACCAGGCTATAGTGTTACCGTTTGTTTCAGTCACCTTGGGTGCAGTTTTTTACAGTATGTGGCACATCCTTATGACCTTTAGTACAGAAACATAAACAGATCATCAAAATGRCTGATGTTTCAAAACTCTAAGGGCTCTGTACAATCCGTGGTGCTAAATATCCGCTTTATAACGCCACTGACAATTAACGGCAATGTTCCCACAGTGCGGAGACTGCATTCACGGTAAACGCTGCATATTTCGTCTTATTAGGAAATGACCTTTACATTTTAACTTGGATCTTCCACGATACTTCGGCAATAGGGACTTCCTAAAAACGTGCCGCTTCGAATACAAATTACTTTTCGTAGCAGGTTAGGAGAGCATTTTCGCTAAGCTTTTTCCTAACCTTAACCTAATTCTCCTAACCTGCTATGTTAATTTTCCTAACCTGCTATGTAAGTTATCCTAACCTGCTACGTTAATTCTCCTAACCTGCTATGTAAGTTATCCTAACCTGCTACGAAAAAGTCGTGGTTGTATCAGAGTGGCATGTTTTTAGGGAATCTCTTCGACAATACGGATTGAATCCAAGTACATTTTCAATTGACTGAATACAACAAACACCTTCACAAAATCACTTGTTCACTAAATCGCTCTCTGAATTTGCATACATATGCAATCTAAGTATCTGGCTTTCACAATGCAATATTCACATTACTTTTGATATGAGTTTCTTGTCAATTGTTAAAAACAACATTTAACTGTCACTAAATCAAAACTACTGAACCAAAATGGTTCTGTGACTAGTTTACGTGTACAGGTTGACAACTACTGACCCCTGTGAAATAACCCCTCAGGGGGCCCCTCAGGGGTGCGTGCTCAGTCCCCTCCTGTACTCCCTGTTCACTCATGACTGCAAGGCCAGGCACGACTCCAACACCATCATTAAGTTTGCTGATGACACAACAGTGGTAGGCCTGATCACCAACAACGACTAGACAGCATATAGGGAGGAGGTCAGACACCTGGCCGTGTGGTGCAAGGACAACAACCTCTCCCTCAACGTGAACAAGACTAAGGAGATGATTGTGGACTACAGGAAAAGGAAGACCGAGCACGCCCCAATTCTCATCGACGGGGCTGTACTGGAGCAGGTTGAGAGCTTCAAGTTCCTTGGTGTCCACATCACCAACAAACTAACATGGTCCAAGTACACCAAGACAGTCGTGAAGAGGGCACCTCAAAACCTATTCCCCCTCAGGAGACTGAAAAGACTTGGCATGGGGCCTCAGATCCTCAAAAGGTTCTACAGCTGCACCATCGAGAGCATCCTGACGGGTTGCATCACTGCCTGGTTTGGCAATTGCTCGGCCTCCGACCGCAAGGCACTACAGAAGGTAGTGCGAACAGCCCAGTACATCACTGGGGCCAAGCTTCCTGCAATCCAGGACCTATATACCAGGTGGTGTCAGAGGAAGGCCCTAAAAATGGTCAAAGACTCCAGCCACCCTAATCATAGACTGTTCTCCCTGCTATCACACGGCAAGCGGTACCGGAGCGCCAAGTCTAGGTCCAAGAGGCTTCTAAACAGCTTCTATCCCCAAGCCATAAGACTACTGAACATTTCATCAAATGGCTATCCAGACTATTTGCATTTCCCCCCCTCTTTTACGCTGCTGCTACTCTCTGTTATTATCTATGCATAGGTCACTTTACTAACACTCTACCCACATGTACATTGGCCAAAAGTTTGAGAATGACACAAATATACATTTTCACAAAGTCTGCTGCCTCAGTTTGTATGATGGCAATTGCATATACTCCAGAATGTTATGAAGAGTGATCAGATGAATTGCAATTAATTGCAAAGTCCCTCTTTCATGCAAATAACTAATCCCCCCAAAAACATTCCACTGCATTAGCCCTGCCACAAAAGACCAGCTACATCATGTCAGTATTCTCTCGTTAACACAGTGTGAGTGTTGACGAGACAAGCTGGAGATCACTCTGTCATGCTGATTGATTCGAATAACAGACTGGAAGCTTCAAAAGGAGGCTGGTGCTTGAATCATTGTTCTTCCTCTGTCAACCATGTTACCTGCAAGGTAACATGTGCCGTCATCATTGCTTTGCACAAAAAGGCTTCACAGCAAATATGCTGCCAGTAAATGCACCTAAATCAACCATTTATCAGATCATCAAGAACTTCAAGGAGAGTGTTCAATTGTGTGAAGAAGCTTCAGGGCACCAAGAAAGTCCAGCAACGCCAGGATCGTCCTAAAGTTGATTCAGCGTGGATCGGGCATTACCAGTACAGAGCTTGCTCAGAATGCAGCAGGCAGGTGAGTGCATCTGCCATGCACAGTGAGGCGAAGACTTTTGAGGATGCCTGTGTCAAGAAGGGCAGCAAAGAAGCCACTTCTCTCCAGGAAAAACATCAGGACAGACTATATTCTGCAAAAGTACAGGATTGGACTGCTAGACTGTGGTAAAATCATTTTCTCTGATGAATCCCCTTTCCGATTGTTTGGGGCATCCGCGGAAAAAAGCCTTGTCCAGAGGAGACAAGTGACGCTACCATCAGTCATGTTCATGCCAACAGTAAAGCATCCTGAACATTCATGTGTGGGTTGCTTCTCCGCCAGGGAGTTGGCTCACTCACAATTTTGCCTAAGAACACAGCCATAATAAAGAATGGTACCAAACATCCTCCGAGAGCAACTTCTCCAACCTTGCAGAACAGTTTGGACGAACAATGCCTTTCCAGCATGATGGACACCTTGTCATAGCAAAAGTGATAACTAAGTGCCCGGGGAACAAAACTCGATATTTTGGGTCCATGCCAGAAACTCCCCAGACTTTAATCCCATTGAGAGCGGTGGACAAACAAAAACCCACAAATTCTGACAAACTCCAAGCATTATTATGCAAGAATGCTGCCATCAGTCAGATTGGCCCAAAGTTAATGACACATGCCAGGTTGATTGCAGAGGTCTTGAAAAGAAAGGGTCAACACTGCAAATATTGAGTCTTTGCATCAACTCATGTAATTGTCAATAAAGCCTTGACACTATGCAATGCTCGTAATTATACTTCAGTATTCCATAGTAACATCTGACAAAAATATCTAAAGACACGAAGCAGCAAACTTGTGAAATGAATATTTGTGTCATTCTCAAAACTGTTGCCACAACCGTATATATACCTCAATTACCTCGACAACCGTGCCCCCTGCACATTGACTCTGTACCGTACCCCTGTATATAGCCTCGCTAATTTATTTTACTGCTGCTCTCTAATATTTGTTAATTTTATTCTTATTTATTTAGGTATTTTTCTTATAACTGCATTGTGGTTAAGGCTCGCAAGTGACAAAATGTGACAAAAACAATTTGATTTGAATTTAAATGCTATATTCCACGTATCTATTGACATACATTTAGGTCGGAAGGTAAACCAAACAGAAACATGATGGCTTATAATACTAATCCTCCTTTATCAGCCAGTGTGCTTCAATAGACGAAAGAGAAACAGCCTCTACATGTGTGCTACCGTTTGAAATACGACGCAGAGTGCAATGCACTGCAAAATACTTAGTAAATACAGTTTATATCCACTCATTATCTGAATTTCAGGATACACTGAAACGGTGCTTTAAGTGACGACTGTGCATTACATCACAAGTCACATAGAAATGAGATGTTGCGCAATGTTGCATTCTGCAAAATAAGCAGACATGTACCGGGCACACCAATACATGTTTACTGTAGCTTCTGCCTCACAGTACGTGCCACAATTCCTCATATCCAAATCGAATTGTATTTCACATGCTCAAACAAACAGGCGTTCACCTTACAGTGAAATGCTTACCTCTGATGATTTTTATACAACAGTATGTACAAAGTATGTACAGTATGTATAAAGTTGTACAGATACTGAAACTGTATGCATTACATTCTTCTCAACATGCACCCAAACTTTACATTAGAACAAACTGTTTTTGTTGTTGTTACTGTAAACTTGAAAAATGGCACATACTTAGTTATAGTTAAAATACTGTCGGTAAATGCAATCAGCTTTATATAGTTAAATACTGTCTGGTAATGGCACATAGCTTATTATAGTTAAATACTGTCTGGAAAATCACATAAGCTTTAGTTAGTTAAATACTGTCTGGAAAATGGCACATAGCTTTATTATAGTTAATACTGTCTGTAAAATGGCACATAGCTTTATTATAGTTAATACTTCTGTAATGCACATAGCTTAGTTATAGTTAAAAACTGTCTGATAAAATGGCACATAGCTTTTAGTTATAGTTAAATACGTCTGGAAATGGCACATAGCTTATTATAGTTAAATACTGTCTGGAAAATGCACATAGCTTTATTATAGTTAAATACTGTCTGGAAAAATGCACATAGCTTTATTATAGTTAATAACTGCTGGAAAATGCAACATAGCTTTAGTTATAGTTAAATACTGTCTGGTAAATGCCAAGCTTTATTAAGTTAATACTGTCTGAAAATGGCAAGCTTTAGTATAGTTAAATACTGTCTGGTAAATGGCACATAGTCTTATTATAGTTAAATACTGTCTGGTAAATGGCACAAAGCTTAGTTATAGTAAATACTGTCTGTTAAAATGCACATAGCTTTATTATAGTTAAATACTGTCTGGTAAATCACAACTTAGTTAGTAAAATACTGTCTGTAAAATGCACATAGCTTATTATAGTT